>NC_044397.1:14039076-14221576 GCF_006542625.1 Nomascus leucogenys
ATGACAGCAGATTTCTTGCTGAAAACAATTCAATCCAGAAGACAGCAAATGAGTATATTTGAAGAACTGAAAAAATAAAAGACACATTTCAGTGTAGAATTCTATATACCATGAAAATATCTTTCAAAAATAAGGGTGAAATAAGGAATTTTCTCTGACAGTGAACGCCAAGAAAATTCATTATGAGTAAGCCTGCATTACCAGGAATATTGAAGAAAGTCCCTTAGGCAGAGTCAGAATGATAGCAGGTGAAAATCTGGATAAGCACTAAGAAATAGAAAGCACAAAAACAGGGTTAATATGTAGGTAAATATGAAAGAGATTGTTTCTTAACTTTTAAATTACAAAAAGTAATTCACTGTTAAAAGCAAAATGAATAACAGTGTACTCTTGCTTTTATAACATATGTGGGAATAAAATGTATGGCAATAGCACAAAGCCTTGGAAGAGAGAAATTGCAGTATCATATTAATTGAGGGTAAATTGTGATAAGTTAAAGATGCATACTATATACACTAAAGCAATCTTTAAAAAAAAAAGAAAAGAAATATAGCTAATAAGCCAGCACAAGATATGTATGAAATTATAACAAAACAAACAAACAAAGCCCTCAATCCAAAACAAGGGAGAAAATGAGGAAAAATATTTCAAGATTTGAAAGCCATCCAAGGGCCATATGAGGCTGGCTCTTTCCAGGATAGTTTAGAAGTCCCTTTTCCCTTACTTTACAATATAATAATTCTTTTTTCCACTATAAATTTGTGGTCTATAGTGAAGTCAATAGTCAATAATCAGATATTCAGGACAATAATGAAAAATGGAAAGAGCCTTTAATTACTGCATAGTAAAACATTTGTTCTCAAACTGAAATATATCCTGTGAAAAACTGTTCAAATATCCATGTGTCTGTAACAAGCTGAATACAGGGCACACTTACAAGGGTGCGCATCTGATAGAGGATGTAGACATATTCTGGTAGGAGAGAGAGTATCAGCTCAAGAAGCCTTTATTGAGCAACTGCTTTGTGCTTGCTGCTGAATTCATCCCGCAGGGATGAGAGGAGCTCATTTAAGCCTAAGCTGGCCTAGGCATTCATTACCAGCTGCAGATTATAATTGAGGATCTGACGCTTGATTGGAAAGTCAGTATTTGAGTTAATGAGATAACTTTTTCATAAATCTAAGATGATAAGACACAGGTTAAGGTCAGAAATAAATCAGGCAGGAGTCAGGACACAAACCAACAAATACAATCACAATGTCCAGGGGAAAGAAACTAAGGAAACAGTATTGGCTTGTCAGCTGATTTCTTTTCCTCACTTCTTTAACACCTTCACTAATCTTCTCTGAATTTGTCCTTCTTTGGAAATACAGTGGGCCAGCGTGACTGGCTGAGAACAGCTCACTTATTTTGCAGTGCGTGCCAACAGGCCCACCTGTCTGGAATTCTAACAGCTGAATTTCTCCCGATGTGCACCATACCCCCTCGGTGGCAGCCACATTAAATGCTCTATCTACCAGGGACTCTTCTCAGCACTCCGCAGGTTGCTGATGAAACAAAAACCAGAACAATGCAATTTAGTTAATATGGAAGTTGCTCTCATGATCCCTGGAACTATTAGTACTATTAGGGGTACTCTTCATTCTTAAAAAAGACATAAGAGGCCGGGCGCGGTGGCTCACGCCTGTAATCCCAGCACTTTGGGAGGCCGAGGAGGGTGGATCACGAGGTCAGGAGATGGAGATCATCCTGGTTAACACGGTGAAACCCCGTCTCTACTAAAAAAATACAAAAAATTAGCTGGGCGTGGTGGCGGGTGCCTGTAGTCCCAGCTACTCGGGAGGCTGAGGCAGGAGAATGGCGTGAACCCAGGAGGCGGAGCTTGCAGTGAGCCGAGATTGCGCCACTGCACTCCAGCCTGGACAACAGAGCCAGACTCTGTTTCAAAAAAAAAAAAAGAAAAAGACACAAGAAAGCAATGTCCCACTTATTCCACTAGCATTGAGAATGAAGTCCACACCTAGAGAGGGTAGAGCCAAGAGAATTTTGAAGAAATGGAGCCAGGGTCTTCATTTATCCTGCCAGAAGAGTGCCCTGCCGGTAGACTTCTTTTGTATGCTATGAGCCATTAGTTCCTGCGCCAGTTGAATAAAATTCATCTGATACCTGCAGCCAAAATCATTCTAACTGATATAATTTTTCAGGCAATTTATTTCACAAACAAATAAAATAAACCTAGGAGGTAAAGTGACTTAACCAAGGCCATAAAGCTAATTAAGAGTGTTGCGGCCAAAGGAACTTCCCCTTCACCCTCTGAAGGTTACCTGCATTATCGACTCCCACTAAGGCAGATTAGTAAGAGACAAGGCTTTGCAAATGTATTACTACCAAGTGCATAGGGAGAAAAAGAGTCATTACGCAGTTTCCAGTGCAGTACAGAGACCCACATACCCTAATTCTTAGAGGAAGAGGAGATGGGGATGTGTGGATGATTTTAGGGAAATCATAAATGATGTTTAAGGGAAGTCAGTGGTCTGAAGCAATATCTCTTGGGCCCATAGAGCGGGTAATGGTTTATGACAAAAGTCTCTCCAGGTGTGTTGATACACTTCTGTCTTCCTTCCTAGGATATGGGTTCAATCAATGGAAACTCAGGGAAGAAACCAGAGGTAATTGTTTTCTTCTTTGGGAAGTCTGAACTTTAGACAGATAAGGGAACTCCAGAGAACAATTTTACCTGTGCTGAGGGAGAGATGGTGATGGGGCGGAGGGGATGACAGAGAGACCTTGAGGCCTCTTCTTCAGTTTGGCATGTACAAAGCATCATATTTTGGGGTATTGGTTTCTGAGCCCCAACAACAGCAAAGTCAGGGCTAGACTAGCAATCCATTGTGTACTGAGCAGTTGCATGCTATACTCCAAATATTACAACATCAAATTTAGGTGCACTCACATATCTGTTATTAATATGTGATTAATCTATAATTAATAATCACTTTTACCCAAAGAAATTAACATCACCACTACTTCCTGAGTCATTTGTTTTACCTGATTTTCTAAGACTTTATTCAGATAATCTTTACAATATAGTCTTTATAATATGCACTTCCAAGGGTGATATTCAAAATATTCAGCAATTGAGATGGCAGGAAACCCATATAATCAAGAATGAACACTGGCTGTACTGCAAGGACAGGGTTCTACAGGCCCTTGTTTGCCAGCCCTTACTCATTCAATTGCTGGAATATGGGGGTGTCCTGGGCTCCCAAGAAAGAGGATAGGTGCCAGGAAAGTTCACTATGGGGGAAAGGTGCTTAATGTCTTCAAAAACTAGTTTGGCTGGCCACTGCATGCTGAATGGCTCTCAGTGCTGTGTGTTTCATACAATGTAGTACTTAATAATCTTGGGTGCGTTTGTCTCATCCTCTCCTCCACATAGACTACAAATTCTTTGGGAACAGGATAAGATCTCACATTGTTAGATTTGCTTTGTATTACCAATAATACTTAGTGCCTAGGAGTTCGATAATTAATGACTAATCTAATATTAATGAAAATAACCAAAATACTAAAATAGGCATGAAAAAATATCCAAAACTCTAGTCTCATTATGCATCCTACTAATGCATATTAAGGGATGCTAAGTCCCAGGCAGAGAACTGGGTTTTAGAGATAAGGAGGAAAATAGTTATACAACCTCATGAAAACTGTAAGGTTTTCTTTTTAAAGGACTCAGATCTTGTCTAAGAATTTTGAAAAAACAGCTGGTATGTATGAGAGCAAAGGCCCGGAAACATAGAGAAGGGCCTTTGAAAAGTACAAATTTTAAAGAAAGTTGAGGGTTCCTAAGTTGTCGTGTTCTGTGTCTCTTCAAGGTCACTAAGCTTCCCATCAGGAAACTAATGATTTCCTCATCACCATCTTTCTTCTTTCTGTAGTATTTGACACTAGTGACCACCACCTTGATATAATTCTTCCTACATCTCTAACCACTTCACTTATCCTTTTATTGGCTCCTCTTCCCTTTCTAGGCCTGAAAAAAGGACATGTTTCCCAGAATTTTATTGTAAGCCCCTTACCTTGTGGATACATTCTCTCCTTTGAAGACCCAACCACCACTCCAATGGCAATTATCAGAGCTGGCAGTTGGCTTCCAAATCTCAAATCTTCATTGTTCTCTTCCCCTCTAACTAGTTTATATATCCCTTTAGCGACTCCAAACTAACTCTCTGCCTGACTAACCCACTTCTGTTCATGGCACCACCACTCTTCGTGTTATCCTGTTTTGTACCCTTAAATCACATTTGATTCTCTTCTCACTCCCTCATCAGCATAGCAAAGTAGAACACACCTGAGATCTGGAGTCAGGAAGACCTGGGTTCAAACCTAGTCACCATTTACTAGCCAGGTGAACCTGGGTATGGTCATTAACATTGCAGCTCCAAATCCATCAATTATTCAGTGGTGACAACATTTCCCAGCTATGGGAATTAAATAAAAGCACGTGTCTGAAATATCTGATATGTAGCAGGTGTTTGCCTTAAACTTCTCCATAAAATTAATTGTTCTACGTAAATGACACTGCCTACATCTTTCAAATCTACATTAAATATTTGTTTTAAATTTTTCTCAGTGGAGATATTTCACCTCACTGAGCCTTAAAGAATATTGTTTGCACTCATAGCATTCACTCCATTTTGAAATTCTTGGTACTTAACATCACAAGCTGAATTTTTTGGATTTTTCAAATTTGCTCTGCCCAATATGGTAGCTATTCAAATTTAAATTTATGACTATTCAAATGTAAATGTAAATTAACTAAAATTAAACTTTATTTGAAACTAAATTATTCAGTTACACTGGCCACATTTCAGGTGCTCAATAACTACATGTGGCTAGTGGCTACTATAACACAGTATACTAATGAATGTTACAGAGAAATACAGAACATTTCTGTCATCTAGATGTTTAACTCCTCTGTGATGGCTGAAACTGTATCTCTGTATTTATTTATTTTTTTATCCTCTGTTATCCATTGTACTTGGTGGGCACTTTAAAAAGTACATATTGTTGGACATGTACCCTACAACTTAGAGTATAATGACAAAAAAATTAAAAAGTACATATTGTAGAAGTAAGTAAATGAATGGATATCCAAAAGGTGCTTCTTAAAATCTGATATTATGCACTATTGATTCTGAGTCAATACCTTCTTCTGAAGAGGATCACGGCACAGCCTCCTCAGTTACCTGCTCAACACATCTCTCCAATGCAGATTTAGCCTCACCAGGCTGTTTCTAAGACTTTTTGAAAGATAATGGAAAGAAAGAAAGTAAATACAACACAAAATATTCAAGAGTAGGTGGGGAACATTTAGAAAGCAGCAGTTTAGAGCTTGCTTAAGAATGTAAGGATAATAAATTTTAAGAAAAGAAAACTAGGCATTTTAATAAATATTGCAAGTACTTATATGCCACTTTCCTCGTGTGGAGGAGATAGAAGTAAAGACTTGAGATACTGGGATTGTCCATGATCACATGGACTTTGCTTTCTTAACTATTAATATAATGCTCTTATAGGACTGAAACCATATTGATCGTGATTTCGTAAGTATTATAATTACATATCACGACATTGTAATATTTTTTCTTGATTTGCAAAGATTTTCTATTGTATGACTTCTATTTCACATAATATTGCATTTGTTCACAGTGGCCTTTTCATAATAAAAAAGTCTAGAATTATATTGGGTAAAAATGTATGATGTACCCCAAAAATATATACAACTATACCCAAAATATATACAACTACTATGTACCCACAAAAATCTAAAATTTAAATTTAAAAATGTAAAAATTTAAATGAAAATGCATGACTTCCTCATTTTCACATTGTGATTATCCATAGAGGATCCTAAGAACCAATGTAAAGTCATATAAACATCCACAACATGATATTGGTTAACACTGGCCTTCAGAATTTCCAGAAAAGGAATAGACTCCTCTCACAGCAGGCTGACACAGGTGCATTCTCTAAGAGGGGCATGAGGAATAGAGCCCCTTGACTCCTTCTGACATTAATGGGCATCCCACAGCCAGATCTTTGTGCCCTGCCTTGAGAATTTACCCAACTGTAAAATTACATTCTACATAGTTTCATGTGGGAAGATGACGCATGTCACTCCTGGAAACCATCACATGTTCCCTATAAATTATCTGGCTAAGCAGCTCTTGCCACATGTAGTCAGTTTTAGCCTTAAAATTCTTTTACCTTTACCTCATCTGCCTAAGAATGGCAAAGAAAGGTATTTTCACTGTTGCACAGTCAATAATAAGGAGTCCAAGAAAACACTGAATTACTGTTGCCTCAAGATTTTTTTTTTTATAGTAGGAGACTTGCCATATTATTTTACCTGATACAAAGTCAATCATTAACAAATACTTTGACAGCCTCTAACTGAACAGAGTACTGGGCCAGATATGTTAAATGCTCTTTATGACAACATAAATATTTTACATAGCTAATTCCGCTTTATTTGGCTTTTTCACTTAGGTTTAGGATGATGCAGATCAATCGTATGGTTTTCACAGAATCAATTTTCAATTAATGCAGTATAGCTTCAATTAAAATACATGGTAACAGTAAAACAATGTGTTCAGACAGTTTGTGCAGCTGTGAATTCCTTCTTTATTATAACGAAGTATACTGAAATCTCAGGTTTATTTTTACTTTCTTAAAATTTTCATTCCACAATCATTGTGATAGGACAGCTGTGTTCTTTCCACCAAACTACTGCCAGTAACTAGTTGTATGACTCAGTTAACTTTTTAAATGTATATTTCTCTGCAACTACAAAATAAATATAGTACTAAATTACTTCACAAGTTTCCTGGAAGAATTTAACAAGATAATATGTAAGAAAGTACCTAACACATGATGGTCAGTAGATGGTTAGTGTAGTAGACATTGATTAAGTTTTAATTCAGCATATATTCAATATGTATAGAGAAAACCTACCAGTCAAATTCATCTTATTCCTTCTCCAATTCCACTACCTTTCACTTTCACAATTAGAATTTGTAAGTCTTCTACGATTCTCTCAACGCTTTCCTTTGTTCCTTTGGTTGTATATTCATTACAATTTTGACATACATAAGACGACATTTCTTTTCTCTTTTTTTATACTTTAAGTTCTAGGGTACATGTGCACAACGTGCAGGTTTGTTACATGGGTATACATGTGCCATGTTGATGAGCTGCACCCATTAACTTGTCATTTACATTAGGTATATCTCCTAATGCTATCCCTACCCCCTACCCCCACCCCATGACCGGCCCCGGTGTGTGATGTTCCCCACCCTGTGTCCAAGTGTTCTTGTTGTTCAGTTCCCACCTATGAGTGAGAACATGCAGTGTTTGGTTTTCTGTCCTTGCAATAGTTTGCTCAGAATGATGGTTTCCAGCTTCATCCATGTCCCTACAAAGGACATGAACTCATCCTTTTTTATGGCTGCATAGTATTCCATGGTGTATTTGTGCCACATTTTCTTAATCCAGACTATCATTGATAGACATTTGGGTTGGTTCCAAGTCTTTGCTATTGTGAGTAGTGCCACAATAAACATACGTGTGCATGTGTCTTTATAGCAGCATGATTTATAATCCTTTGGGTATATACCCAGTAATGGGATGGCTGGGTCAAATGGTATTTCTAGTCCTCGATCCTTGAGGAATCGCCACACTGACTTCCACAATGGTTGAACTAGTTAACAGTCCCACCAACAGTGTAAAAGTGTTCCTATTTCTCCACATCCTCTCCAGCACCTGTTGTTTCCTGACTTTGTAATGATGGCCATTCTAACTGGTGTGAGATGGTATCTCACTGTGGTTTTGATTTGCATTTCTCTGATGGCCAGTGAGGATGAACATTTTTTCATGCGTCTGTTGGCTGAAAAAATGTCTTCTTTTGAGAAGTGTCTGTTCATATCCTTCGCCCACTTTTTGATGAGGTTGTTTGATTTTTTTCTTGTAAATTTAAGTTCTTTGTAGATTCTGGATATCAGCCCTTTGTCAAATGGGTAGATTGCAAAAATTTTCTCCCATTCTGTAGGTTGTCTGTTCACTCTGATGGCAGTTTCTTTTGCTCTGCAGAAGCTCTTTAGTTTAATTAGATCCCATTTGTCTATTTTGGCTTTTGTTGCCATTGCTTTTGGTGTTTTAGTCATGAAGTCCTTGCCCATGCCTATGTCCTGAATGGTATTGCCTAGGTTTTCTTCTAGGGTTTTTATGGTTTTAGGTCTAACATTTAGGTCTTTAATCCATCTTGAATTAATTTTTGTATTAGGTGTAAGGAAGGGGTCCAGTTTCAGCTTTCCACATGCGGCTAGCCAGCTTTTCCAGCACCATTTATTAAATAGGGAATCCTTTCCCCATTTCTTGTTTTTGTCAGGTTTGTCAAAGAACAGATGGTTGTAGATGTGTGGTATTATTTCTGAGGGTTCTGTTCTGTTTCACTGGTCTATATCTCTGTTTTGGTACCAGTACCATGCTGTTTTGGTTACTGTAGCCTTGTAGTATAGTTTGAAGTCAGGTAGCATGATGCCTCCAGCTTTGTTCTTTTGACTTAGGATTATCTTGGCAATGCAGGCTCTTTTTTGGTTTCATATGAACTTTAAAGTAGTTTTTTCCAATTCTGTGAAGAAAGTCATTGGTAGCTTGATGGGGATGGCATTGAATCTATAAATTACCTTGGGCAGTATGGCCATTTTCATGATATTGATTCCCCCTATCCATGAGCATGGAATGTTCTTCCATTTGTTTGTGTCCTCTTTTATTTTGTTGAGCAGTGGTTTGTAGTTCTCCTTGAAGAGGTCCTTCACATCCCTTATTTCTTACAGAAAACATTAAACATAAAAGCTAAGATTTGACATCTTTTCAGCTTTTGGAAGAATTGTGAAATTCATTTAACTGTCTCTGTGTCCACAATGAATAAACCTAAAGTGAACAGTGGTGAGATGCCAGAAAAGTAACCTCTCAGGAAAAAGGCAGAGACGTATCACTCTCCAAAGCAAGACCCTCAGGAGTAGCTTGGTATGATTTGTAGTGGAGATAAGTTTCTTTTGGCTTCATTGGCAGAAGCACTGGTTTCTGATGTTATTTGTTCAACATAAATATAAATGGCAAAATCTGATTCTGTTTCATATGGTACCTAAAATTCTGAAATAGGAATGGGAAGTCAGAGTATGATTATCTGCAAAGGATACTTATTAAGGAAATATCGCAAGATACTTTCAAGGCCTAATAAAGTAGTAGTCTTTAGCACATAGAAGTTGCTCAGTAAATATGTGTTGAATAATGAATGAAGCAAGAGCCAATTGTTACATTTTATCTTTTTTATCTCATAGCACTCAGTGAAATATAAGTATAGAAAAGGTGCTCAACAAATACTTGCTGAATTGAATGTAAATTTGGTTGAGCAAACCATATTCCTTGAATTATTCTCTTTGAACCCTTAGGCTGCTCCCTTAGGTCAATTCCATTGAACTGCTATTAAGATCTTGAATTCAAAATTTGTCTGGAGGACCTGGGAAAGGCATATTAATTCATAAATATCAGTTTTCTCACTTGAAACTGAAGTCCAATTCTAAGACAATTTTTTATGCTGATTTTCTTTCCTTGACAAACATTTAATGGAACGCTTCAACTTACTCCCCATTTGTGACATTTTGAAATATATAGTTGGTCTATCACCCTATTTCCTGGCATATAACTCCTAAAATCCTTAGAACCTCCATGGCAATGTCTTTGTGTATGATCATGATTGACTGACAGCTGGCAGCCCCTAGGTGGCATCGGGTTGGGGCTTGTCACCTGAATGACCAAGGCAGGATTAGAGGCTTGGGACTCAGCCCCATGACCCAACCTCTAGGAAGGTAGAGGGTCTAAAGTTAAATTTATCACCAGTAACCAATTATTTCATCAATCATGCCTAGTAATGAAGCCTCCATAAAAATTCAAAAGGGTTTGGAGAGCCTCTGGATAGCTGAACACGTGGAAGCTACTGGAAGGTGAACAATAATTTATCCACGTATCAGGAGAGTGGCACATCCCAGCTCCTTGGGCACAGAAGCTCCTGTGCTAGGAATACTTCCAAATGTGGCCCTATGTATCTCTTCACCTGGCTGTTTATTTATATCCTTTAAAATAATCTTGGTAATAAATGGGTGGACCTAAGTAAGGGTTTCCCGGAGTTCTATGAGCCTATATAGCAAATTAATCAAACCCGAAAGAGGGGATCATGAGAATCCCAACTTGTAGCCAGTTGGTAAGAAGTTCTGGAGGCCCAGACCTGCGATGCACAGGAAGGAGGGGCCAGTCTTGCGGAACTGGCCCTCTACCTGTGGTTTCTGTTGCTAGATCTTCAGGTAGATAGCCTCGGAGTTTAATTGAATTGGAGGATACCAGCTGGTGTCCACTGCAGAACTGATTGCTTGCTTGGTGTGTGGGGAGGAACCCCCACGCATTTGGCCACAGACATCTTCTGTGTTGATTGTTGTTGAGTGAGAGAATAGAAAAAGCCCTTTGAGTCTGTGTGCAAGTTGTCTTTTCCACTTACACCACTGCGAACACACACACAATTAGAGGAGCCACAAGGGTTTTGTCAAAATAAATTCTTGGAAATATGTTGAGTCAAACTCAACATGTTCAGCTTGAATTCAAAACTCTCAGAAGTTCAATTTCTCCTTAGTCCAGGCTTACCCCGATAATGCACTATAAATTACTAGTTAGATTTCTCCCTCCTCCCCAATATACAATAGTCATTCACACCTTTTGTTGTTTCTTTTACTTATAGCTTGATATAGTCTCCTTTCTTTATTCCAGAATCTTTCATTCTAGAATTTTAAGGCTGATCAATGTAAACTTTGATGGCACCTTCCTTTACATGGTAGGCATTTGTGTTCATCCTTTCAAGCTCCTCTGAGCTCGTATTACTTCAGAATGTTTTGTCTGGTGTACATGCTATTCTGCAAAGCCTAACTTCCCATTGATTGAAAATTCTCTGAAGGCAGAGAACATATCACTTTCTCTGTTTTTTCCTAAATCTCATAACACCTATTATGGCACCTAACTCTCTGAGAAGTCAATGGATTCTTGCGAGTTTAAATAGGATGGAATAGAATTGAGTGGCAAGATTATTTAAGGACAGAAAGAAAAAGAAAGTTTGTAATAAACAGCTATGCTAAAATTATGCATAATAACTAACAAGGCTAAATTTAAGGGAAAATGTTCCAATCGTAAAGATGGTTGTATCTCAATACTGTATATTTAACTAACTGATTTTTTTTATTGTCGTTTTTGCCCCACAGTAATGTAAGCTCCACAGGGCAGACATTATTGCCATTTTTTCTTCACTGTTGTGTCCCTCGTGCTAAGAATACTGCCTGGCACACAGTAGGTCCTCAATATATATTTGTTAGATGAATGAATAAATAAACGAATTTAGGAAAGTGACTTTTTAAAAAGGTAATGCTTCATCTTGTATTCCCTTTGTCATCAGGATAAAGTTATTCAAAGCACATTTCACTCACATCCCTTAGCTTTTCTGCCTCACAAGAACTCTCTGGATACAAAAGACCTGTAAGAAAAGCCTATCTCAGTAGGGCCAGGCGGGTGGCTCACACCTATAATGCCAGCACTTTGGGAGGACGAGGTGAGTGGATCACGAGGTCAGGAGTTCAAGACCAGCCTCACCAACATAGTGAAACCCTATCTCTACTAAAAATACAAAAATTAGCCATGTGTGGTGGCACGTGCCTGTAATCTCAGCTACCCAGGAGGCTGAAGCAGGAGAATTTCTTGAATGCGGGAAGTGGAGGTTGCAGTGAGCCGAGATCACTCCACTGCACTCCAGCCTGGGCGACAGAGCAAGACTCCATCTCAAAAAAAAAAAAAAAAAAAAAAAAAAGCCTAGCAAACAGAAAAGAACATAAGTTTTCGCTGAACAGATTTTGGGAGGAAAAATGACAGAAAGTAGTTACGAGGTTGGTTTTCATATTTCTCAATTTCTTATTTCTCAATCAAAAGATATTTCAAAAATCTTTTTAATTTCATTTTTCTTACACAGCTTAATTCAAAGTAGCTTAGCAAGGCAAAGTTAGGAACACTGGATATGCCCTGCAATGCCATTTCTAGTCACACTTAAGTCTAGTGCCACTCTAACAAGAAGTCAGTGGAGAAAATCATCACTCTTTTAGCAGCAAGTAAAACCATACACAAAAGATTGAAGAGAAAATACAATAGCTTACCTCTTTGGGTAACAAAGCTAGTTAATGATCAGCTTATTATTCAGATAATATAAAGCAATGTTCAGACTCCTAGGGACCCATTCCCTGTATTAGTCAGGGTTCTGCAGAGAAACAGACCCAATAGAAAGTAGGTATAGACAGAAGAAGTTTATTATGAGGGATTAGATTGTGGGGTTATGGATACTGACAAGTCTCAAGATCTGCAGTCAGTAAACTAGAGACCCTGGATGGTGATGGTATAAATCCAGTCAGAGTCCACAGGCCTAAGCACCAGGAGAGCTGATGGTGTGGCTCTAGTCCAAAGGCTGACAGGCTCAAGACCTAAGAAGCGCTGTGTTTCAGATTGAGTCCAAAGGCAGAAAAAATCAATGTCCTAGTTTGAAGGTGGTCACAAAAAAATTCAGCCTTCCTCCCAAGAGGCTCAGCTTTTTTGTTCCATTCAAGCCTTCAACTGATTGGATGAGGCCCACCCACATTAGGGAGGGTAATCTGCTGTACTCAGTCTACTCACCTGAGTTTATCTCATCAAAACACACCCTCACATAAACATTCAGAATCATGTTTGACCAAATATATAGCCATCCCATGGCACAGTCAAGCTGACACATAAAAGTAACCATCACAGGCCAGGTGCTGTGCCTCAGACCTGTAATCCCAAAACTAAGGGAAGCCAAGGTGGGCAGATCACCTGAGGTCAGGAGTTCGAGACCAGCCTGGCCAACATGGCGCATCTCTACAAAAATACAAAAATTAGCCAGGCGTGGTGGCGGGTGCCTATAATCCCAGCTACTCGGGAGGCTGAGGCAGGAGAATCACTTGAACCTGGGAGGCAGAACTCGCAGTGAGCTGAGATTGCGCCTTTGCACTCCAGCCTGGGCAATAAGAGCAAGACTTCGTCTCAAAAAAAATAAATAAATAAAAAATAAGCATCACGCCCATCATTATCTACCAGTTTTGGAAAATATGATATCTGGACACTTAATCACCACCTCAGTTATTTTCCTTTTGCCCTCTGGGTCCTATTAACAGCAACAAATATAATATTCAAAAATGAAACATTAGGCCATTTACAAATTTTTTGTTAGAGCATCAAGCATGCTGGCTTGCTGTCTTACTTTTTCTGTATGGCAAGTAACACTCCTTGCAGAGTGGGGTGGAACAGAAAAACTAGATCGGATTCATATTTGGGGGTGATCTTAAATTTGTAGTCACTGAAAAATTATAGCTATCAATTGTATACTTTTTATTTTTACAAAGTGCATTGAATCATAGGCACATATGTATTATTTAAAGAATCTGGAGAAAAATATTTGTGGTTATTTTGAAGGACATCAGCTAAAAATGAAAAGAAAGCAAAAAAAGTTAATATACTTTATGTGTCAAGATATTTGTGATAGAAATTTTATTTTTATTTTAAGAGGTAGTAGGTTTTCATTTTCTAGCTTACAACCTGACATGAATAGTTGAGGAGTCATCAAATTTCATTGTCCTAAAAGTAAGCTATGATTTGGGAGGTCATGCTTTGTACTTATCTGTATTTGTGATAATACATGATTTTATTTTTTTCAATGAGATAAATTGTTTTTTAAAAAAATAATAAATCTTAATCTATTGATCACCTACCATGTGCCAGGCTTTCCTGTCATCTTTCATATTTTGAATGTAAATATTTCCTTCTTTTATTGGTTACTTTATAACCTCTCAGTTATCATGTTCCACCATTTTAACACTTAAAGAGGTAGAATGTGGGATTATCATTTCCCAGGCTCTTGCATGGAGAAGGAACATTGAGGTCATCTCATTCAATCTCCCATCTAATACTTAAAACAACTCTACAACATCACTAAAATGAATCCTGGGAAACATACCTGCTGATGATAAAATCATACCCACAGCAGTCCACTATATAATTGAATAGGTTTGTGATTAAAAAGTTCTTTCCTATCTGGCTGGAAAATAAAATCTCTCCTTTTTTTTTTTTGTCATTTTTGCTTTGTTTTGGCTTATATTTCTTGTCTTTCCCTTTCTCATTCAAGGAAATATTTGTATCGATTTGGGAAAGGGATATGGCAAAATAGAACTTAGAAATCATGGTGGCTTTGTTTTTCAAAAGTCTAAGGCTTCAGAGTAATTTAAGTTAAGGTATTGAAGAATACAAGGGAAAAAAGATTTTCTCCATAGTAAGAAAATATTTCCCAGACCCTGGGGGAGAAGAAGAAAGAGAGAGCAACAACTTCATGGCTTCCAATAGCAGAGGGGACCTCTACTCCACTTCCTACTAAGACTGAATGTGAGGCAGCCAAATGCCAAACAGAGATATTTGAGTGGTTCATCAGGGAGTTAAGCCCAGGATCAGCTTCACCCACGGTTTCCTTACCCCATGGAGTGTAGCCTAGCTGAAAGAGCACATGTGTACAATGATTGTGTCATCAGTTACCTGTGGGATTGATGACTGAAAACTGCAGACCCCATCCTCAATACAAAGGCAATGCGCAAGATTCCAGAATTGAATGATAACTTGAGGAGGAGGCAGCATCCTTAGTTGGGCTGGATTTTTTTTTCAGAAACTCAATAGAGCAGAGGCTAAAAGGCAGAAATTATGTTATTACAGGTGGTTAAGAAAGTACTGGAGATAGAGAGTAGAACAATGGTTACCAGAAGAATGGTGCGGGAGGTGTAGATGGTTAATGGGTACAAAAATATAGTTAGATAGAATGAATAAGATCTAGTATTTGATAGCACAATGGGGTGACTACAGTCAACAATAATTTATTATATCTTTTAAAATAACTAAAAGATTATAATTGGATTGTTTGTAACACAATGAAAGGATAAATGCTTGAGGTGATAGGTACCTGATTTACCCTGATGTGATTAATATGCATTGGGTGCCTGGATCAAAATATCTCATGCACCCTATAAATATATATACCTACTATATACCCACATAAATTAAAAATTAACAAAAAAAAGAAAGTACTTTTGTTGGTCCACCTGAGTCGTGGATTGATTCATAGTCTTTTTGGTTATATTGTGCTTCCTCCTGTGACATGGTTTTCTTCATTGAAGAAGTACCGTCAACATCCTTAAACTTGGGCAACCAGACTGATGATTATTACCAGGGTGTGATTTATGAGTATCATATCCTACCATCTCTCCTCTTCTGGTCATTATGCTTCCTTTCATGTGCAAGAGATAGCATTTTTTGGCAGCCACACACACTGATAGCCCAAGCTACAAACAACTAAAACCCCAAAGTGATTTTCATTCGCATAACCAAAAAAGAATGACTTACTAGCTAGATTTTTTTAAAGATAAAATTAGAATTTTACTTTTCCTATTATTGATCCAAGATAAATAATAATAGAAAATATATATTAAATTACGCATATATATACATACTTATATATGCTTATATGTACGTGAAATGAATGACAACAATGATAAAAGAAATAAGAAGGAATATTCAGTTTCTACATAGAAATCATGTCGTCTGTGAACAAACACAGTTTTAAATCTTCCTTCCCAATCAATTTATTTTTATACTATATTTTTGTCTTATATTAGTTATAATTCCCAGTATGATGTAGAAAATGAATGATGAGAGGGGACATCCTTTTGGGCTTAATATTAAGTACTAGTAAATTCACTTATTTTTCTTTTTCTATCTCTTTTCCCTTGGGAACACATGTGCAAAAAGTTTTGATGTTTATATTCTTCATTAAACCCTACAATGCCATTCTTTTGGTTTAGTTTATTGTATTAGTGTTCATTTATCTCGGGATTCCCATTCACATTCTTTCCTACAGGCACCCACTCACATTTATTTGATATAAATTCTTGGATAGGTATATATCTTCGATAAATACTTACAGTTGTATTTGTGAGGTGTTTTAATGTCCCTGTATTTTCTATGTATGGCATTATGTAACCTTATAAATTCAAATGTATTATATTAGACTCTCTGATTTGAGATGCTTCTGATTTGACGTGAAGTATATTTGCTCTCACTCTGCTTTATGGTATCTGAAAATCTGCCAAAAGTCATCATGGTGTACCACAAGATCTTTCCAATAAGTGTTATCAATCCATTAACTCTCATCCTTTAAGTCTAAGCATTCCATTTGTACAAATCCACCTAAATGTACCATCATCTAGTCCAAGTTATATATGATGCCATTGGATTCTGAGCATTTGCGAGACCCTTAGTTCTGTCTATGTGAGGAAGTTGGAACATACAAGGAATGAACTAGTTAGTAGAAAACAGTTGCAAAGTTGAAAATGGAGATTCTAGGATATAGGAGTCTTGCTTTAGGAACAAATCCTGCTCAGATTCCCAAAAGACTTCTTCATATGTCACACAAACAAGTAAACCCATTTATATAACTATCTGAAACATCTTTCCTAAGACACAGCATAAATGACACAGGATCTACAGAGCATTAGAGGCATGGAGAAACAAAAGAAACATCCCCGTATTTTCCTGCCTGTCCAAGAAACTCTACCTGCTAAGGAAACCTACTAGAGATAATACTAGTTTAATTGGTAGATTTCTCTTATCATTCTAGAATTCTACATGTTTGAACAATTCCATTCCTTTGCCTTTTCTTGCACTGTAATTGGCCACAAGACAAATATTTGAACTGAAAGTTTTCTTGATTAGTCTTACCACATTCCTACCACAAATACACGCTCATATGCACACTAAAACACACCAATACTAACAGGGCATCAGCAGCTAGAGCTTCATGCTACTATGTAGCAAAAATCTCTAGCATTGTCTTATGGATTGCCCAGGCATTTACACATCCAATCAAAGGTGAAGTTCATAGTCAACCTGATGAGAGAGAAGAGCAATGCTCTCAATGGCATTTTGGAACTTCCACAACCTCATGAAAAGCTATGAGCACAGCTTACTGTGTGTTACTGTCAGGAGGTAAAGGGACTCTCTGCTGTCTCACACCGTCTACACCCTGATTTTGATGAAGAAATATTGACTAGAAAAGTAATATTATATCAATGGAAGACAGTGAATACAAAGATGTTTATATGGCAGATGGCTAAATATTTGTTGATTTTAACTGAGGCAGAGAAAGTCTACACTGGAAGTAACAACAAAGTACATTTTCCTAAAAGTTTACACATTCCCCAAAATATCACAAAGGGATTCTTTGGTATAGAATTTTGACTCAAAATTACCAAAGTGATTAAATATAATCAGATCTTGAATCCAGGAATTTCACACTTTTCCTTTATTCTGCCACCAGTTTTTATATGTGAGGCTTGATTGATGGCCCCTACCCGGCTTAGGTCTTCCAACTTTACCTGTAAGCCCCAGGGTCTTGCCTATGGCCACTGCCCAACTAAGGCTCTGCTCCTGCCTAGAGCCTCTTGGCTTGAAGCCTAAACTCTGACCTGTTCTTGCCCTGCAGGTGTTTTGGCATTCCTGGTCTGACTTTGGAAGGAGTCCAGGCTTTCTCTGATCTCTGGGACACTTTACCTAGGCCACGTTCTTTGTTTTCAGCTACTGTAATCTTTTTCAGAATTCCATGGAACAGTTTCATTTTCGTTCCTTTCCTTTATAATTTGTAGGAATTAAAAAGTCATTTATGCATTTATTTACTCAATCAAGCAAATATTTATTGAGCAAAGTCAATGGCCTCAGCACTGTTACTCGTACAGAATATGCTTTAACGGAACATATGGATTTTTTTCCAAATTAGCTTTTTATGAACTAAAAATTGAGCTTATGTTACTTTAACATTTTTTATTGCACAGTTCAAAGTAAAAAGTAAAAATCTTTTAACAGCTGCTCCCATCCCTTTGCCACAATTCTATTCCTCAGTAATATAATAGAAGTTAGTGGTTACTCTGCAGCAAAAACTGTAAGAAACATATATAGACCTTACTTTTCAAGAGACACATAGACAGAATTTATTTCTGTGCATTTCTTCACAAAAGAAAGTCTAGTAGTTGTGGAGTCACGTATCTCACATGAGGATAAAGAATAAGTCGTATTATTTCACTTTTAATCAAAAGTATCTCATTTCTTCCCACCTCACTCCAAATCCAATCCATAGTGCCAAAACCACCCTTCCCAGTATACGGTGCTGAAATTAGGAGAAGGTTGAATGAAAGAGGTTCATTATACAGAAATTGTCAGTCATACTAAGAAAAAGTAAAAGAGGATTGGTCCAAGTTTACTTCATAGATGCTTTTACATTTTGTTTTACCCTCAGAGTGTTATTAGATAGAAGAAATATCAACCAAAGAAAGCTGCAAAGACTTGAAGGGATTATATGGAATTTATATATGTGACAACAGTGGTCACCCTCTCCTCACGCATAGAACAGGATATATCAGATCTATATACCAACATCTTTTAAAATGTTTTTTCAGCTTTATTGATTTATGATTGATAAATAAAAATATTGTATCTATATTAAGGTATAATGTGTATAATGTAGTATTTTGACACAAGTTTGCATTGTGAAATGATTCCCACAATCAAGACAATTAACGTGTCCATCACCTCTCATAGCAAATTTCACAAATACAATATATTATTATTAACTATAGTCACCATGTTTTACATTAGATCTCTAGAACTTATTCATCTCAAAACTGAATGTTTGTACCCTTTGCCCAACAGCTCCCTATTTCCCCAACCCTTCAGCCCCTGGCAGCCACCATTTTACTCTCTGTTTCTCTAAGTCTGACTTTTTTTTTTAATATTCCACGATAAGGGGTATCATGTGATATTTGTCTTTCTGTGCCTAGCATGTTTCACTTCGCTTAATATCTTCTAACTTCATCCACGTTGTCCCAAGTGGGAGAATTTCCTTCTTTTCTAAGACTTAATAATATTTCATTGTGTCTACATTTTCTGTATGTATATAGACACACACATACACACACGTGCATATATATAGTCAAAATTTCTTTATTCATTCATCTGTTGATGAACACAAGTTGTTTCGTTTATTGACTTCACTATTGTGAATAAAGCTGCAATGAACATACTGATTTCATCTCCTTTGGATGTATCGCCATAAGTGGGATTGCTGGATCATATGGTAGTTCTATTTTTAGTTTTTTGCCAACATCTTTTATTTTAGAATAACACTGAGTTTTGCTCAAGTGGCTTATTTGGAAAAAGTTCACTTGCCAATACAGAGATGACTCA
The DNA here is from genome assembly GCF_006542625.1 of Nomascus leucogenys. NCBI lineage: Eukaryota > Metazoa > Chordata > Mammalia > Primates > Hylobatidae > Nomascus > Nomascus leucogenys. The sequence continues at coordinate 14,058,568 of NC_044397.1, forward strand.
GATTAAATTTGTCTTTGCCCTTTCACTCTAACAAGCTTGGAATATTCCATTTAAGAAAATTTCCTAGGACCTTTCATTAAACTCAGTGTGGCATTCTTTATGAGTAAGGTGTCTTGGAATTTACATTCATTTAGCAAATACCTACTGGCTACTAACCATGTGCTAGGCACTGTTCCAAGTGCTGCGGAGACCTTAGTACAAAAGAGATAAAATTTTCAGCTCTTCATGGAGCTTATGTTTTACTAGGGGGAGGTAGAAAAATAAGCAAATAAATATACAGGATACTGAGTGTATTGAGTGCAAATGAAGGGAGAGGAAGCAACTGAGATCCATGGCACGTGAGGGGCGAGAGTTTGCAATTTTAAGTAATGCAGTGAGGAAAGGCCTTATATCAGTGATCACATTTGAGTAAATACCTGAAAGAGATGAGAAAGTAAGCCCTACCAGTATAGGAAAGAATGCTCTAAGCAAAGAAAATAGGCGATTCGAAGGGCACTGCTTGGAATGTGTCTGCCTTGTTCAAGTAACATCAAGAAGGCCAATGTGGCAATGGTTGTAAGGGAGCAGGTAGGGCAGGGATTTCTAGAACCTTGTATGAACATTGGATTCACCTCTGAGGGAGATGGGATGCTTTGTTTGGCTTTTGAGTAAGAGTGACATAACCTAAGCAGTTTTAAAGAGATCACTCTGATCACAATGATAAACCAAGATTTGGGAGTTGGAGATCCCAAAACGTCGTTAGATTCCTAAGGTCCTTTTTGATGCTATGATTCCACATTCCATACTTTGAAGTGATATCCCAAGCACCTACCCAGTTCAACGTGAAATGACTGTAGAACAGTATTTTCAGCGGTCTGAGGTGCTAAAATCACAGTATTCTAAAAGGCAAGTCTAACATTAAGTATTAGAAAGTCTGAGATTGCCTAACTTTGACAGTGAGAAAGAGGAGATTAAATAACAAGAAATTAAGTATTATAGCATAAGTATTTGTATATTCACACCGTATGGCTTCATGGTTCAGAATGCAAGAAATCATTTGGAAATGAATACGGTGTGTTATGGTAGGCAATACTTGGAGAAAGAAAACATGGGCAAATTTGGCTCTGAAAATGTTAGTAGGGATGACTTGAGTAAGTTTCTTAACCTATCTGTGTCTCATTTCCAAAACTGAGAAAATAATATCCACATGTTAGCATGTGAAGATTAAATAAGACATTGAATGGGAAAGACCCAATATGGAGTAAATGCTCAACACATGTTGGTTTCTTCCTTCTTTAGACTTGACAGAGATGTCAAATTTTGACATGAATATTTGACTAGGGTTGGAAGAGCAAGGCTATGGGAGTCTTTTCTATGTATACTTACTACAGACCAGATATTTTGATATGTCATTGAATAAAGAAGAATGTACACTGGAAAAAAAAAAAGGTAAGATTGCATCTGCCCCTGGCCAAGTTGTATGAATGAGAAATGAAAATAAATGGTATTCTTTAGTAAATACAATCCCAACCATAAATAATTAATGATAGTCTACAAGTAATGAAGAATTCGTCAAAATTAAAATTTAAAAATTTACTTACATTTTTGAGGACATGGATATTCAGGCACTTATAAAGAATTTTAGAATCAGTCCCAGAATCTAAGGGTTTAAATTATCATAAAAAGAATATATCAAGCCAAGTGTGGTGGCTCATGCTTATAATCCCAGCACTTTGGGAGGCCAAGGCAGGAGGATTGCTTGAGCATAGGAATTTGAGACCAACCTGGGCAACATGGTGATGCCCTATCTCTACCAAAAAAAAAAAAATTGTTTTAATTAGCTAGTCATGGTGGCATGTCTGTAGTCCTAGCTACTCAAGAGGCTGAGGCAGGAGGACCACTTGAGGCTGGTAAGTCAAGGCTGCAGTGAGCTGTGATTGAGCCACTGCACTCCAGCCTAGGCAACATGTGAGACCCCATTTCTACCTTAAAAAAAATAAAAATAGAAAATATCAGAGGATTTCAAAGATTACCACCCTTTGAAACTTTTTTTTTTTGAGACAGAGTACTTACTCTGTCACCCAGGCTGGAGTGCAGTGGCATGATCACAGCTCACTGCAAACTCTGCCTCCTGGGTTAGAGCAATCGTCCCACCTCAGCCTCCCAAGTAGCTGGCACTACAGGCACATACCACCACTCTCAGCTAATGTTTGTAATTTTTGTAAAGATGGGATTTTGCCATGTTTCCCAGGCTGGTCTTGAACTCCTGGGCTCAAGCAATCCGCCCACCTCGGCCTCCAAAAGTGTTAGGAATATAGGCATGAGCCACTGCGACTGGCCCCACTTTGAAACTTTTTAAATAAAAGTTAAATTAATCTTTAGAAAATGTATTTGAGAGCAACAATATATACATATTTGTGACCTAATCTTTCCATTTTCTTCTCTGTTGTATCTGTTTGTTTGTTATTAAAGTTTTCTACTAAAATAACTGGGTTCCTTACATGGAGAGGTGACATCTAGAGAAATCAGTTTAGTTTAAATTGAATTGGCTGCTGTATGAAGCCTTGTAACATCATTGTCAGATGTACCAATAAGTCATTATTTTCAGGAATGACACTTACAATATGGTGACACATCCTATCTCCTTTGTTACAAAAAGGGGATAGTACAGGTGGAAAAGATAAACAAAGTCACAGAGGCCTCATGGTCAACATTAAAGTGATTTGACAAACAAAGAATAACAGAAAGAGAAACAGCATCTCCTATCTGTTTTCTAGGCCTCAAAAGTTGATAACTTGATATATTCTTAATTCAGCTAGGAACTTTTACAAATTGAAATGATGAAAAACACTGCATAAATATTAGAATTCTCTGGTGGAAAGGTATGAACAATGAACGTGTTGCTGAATGAATACAAAGTACATAGCACTTTGCAAATAAGAAGGCTGTCAAAGAAGAGAGAAATTGACATATATCAGGGGACCTACTGGACCTAAAATATTAAATATGATGAGTGAATAAAGACTATTTTTCTTGTTGCTTAGTTCTTCTCGTAGGCAAGAACATTTCCTTCAAAAGAGCACACTAAATGCATTCTCCAGTTGACTCATTTTCACACTAGATGGCAAATGTGTGGGAGGCCACACACACAAAAAAGATGCTTTTTGATTAGATTAGTGCGAGGGGGAAGTCTGATTCATCCATAAAATGATAGGAGCTATATTTGTTCTAATGATGCATCTAAGATTGCATTTCCAGTTGCTTGATTTTAGATGGTGCCTTTGGAGCATCTCTCTAGAAAGAAACTTTTAAAAAATTCTTTAGCTGAAATAATTCTTCTTTCTGACCTAAAACTTGAAATCTTAAAAGTTCTGAACTATTATGTGGACATTAATTGTGATGAAAAGGAGGAGTTATTGGAGGAGGTTCTGGTGAAGGGTCAGAAACAACGTATTCCATGTCCAGAAAAATGGAGAGAGCTAGGAAAATATGGTGTGGGATTACACAATTTGGAATTGAAGGCTTTAGTCATGAACATTGAAGCATGGTAATCCAAGTGTAGTTGTCCAAGAGATCTGCTACTGCACATTATCTAGGCCTGACTCATTTTTCTTACTTGTACTTTCAAATATGTCGTTGGCCCAGTGTGACCTGTTGAAGGTTTCCTATTAGATCATGGTGTTATTAAACTTTCTAGTCTAATATGCTGTTGAACTTCTCTTTCTTTTCCCTTTAAAAAACACCCAGGTAAATGGCTTTTGCTATAGTTTACTGAGAGTTTCCAACAGGGTTTGAAGTTAAGAACATTTGAAATTTATCATATGATAGATAAAATAATTACAAAAGTTACATCTCATTCCTAATACTAAAATTTTGTCTGTGCGATAAAAATGACAACTGGCACAAGCATAGAAATGCTGTTTAAAGGTGGAATAAATACCTTTTCTCTGCACTATTGACTACCCAGTGCTCAAAGTAAGTATTCAAATACTATACATCTTACCCCCAAAGATCATTGACATAGATTATATGAAAATAAATTCAATTCAAGTTTAACATTAATTACACTTTATTACAACTGCATAGATTTATCATAGTCCAGACTACAGTGGCTAGTATGGCTTTGGGCAGTTATTTGATCTCTGACAATGGCAAGAAGTATGTAGTATGACAAGTTTTCTCATTTAAATGAGGAATATTAGACAGCTATAAAATCCTTCCATAAAATGAAATGTCTAATTTTACCCATGTGATGCTTCTTATTTTGCTCTTAGTGGAGTAGTATGTACAGATTATGTCAAATGTCAACAAATATTTAAACAAAATGCAAAAATCTTTATATATTTTGAAACACCTAGATATTTTATTTTTCACTTTTCTTATGAATTTTGGCTGCAACAAACTACGCTAATCTAAACATTTCTTAATAACTTTGTTTTAAATCTTTGGTTATATCTGATAAACTTAAGAGCAAATCAGGTTCACTTTATGATGATCTAATTGGCCATTGACTTTGGGAAACTGGAAAAAGCCAATTTGATTCCTTTGTGATAGATTTGGTCAAGAGAAAGACCTAGGAGGGAAGGGGCTACAATAATAAACAAGTTGTCAAATCACTCTATATAGTGGAGTTCAAACAAATAAACGAACAAATAAAATTTAGGAATGAATCCTCACTTCAATCATTGCAAATTTTTGCAATTTTTTTTTGTTTTTGAGCCAGGGTCTTGCTTTGTTTCCCTGGCTAGAGTGCAGTGGTGCAATCATGGCTCACTGCAGCCTCGACCTGTCAGGCTCCGGCGATCCTCCCACCTCAGTCTCCCGAGTAGCTGAGACTACAGTCACACACCACTATGCCTGACTGTTTTTGTGTGTGTGTGTGTTTTTGTTTGTTTGTTTGTTTCATAGAGATGGGGTTTTGACATGTTGCCCATCCTGGTAAATTTCTAAATCTTACTGAGACTCAGTTCTTTCACCTGTAAATGGAGAAAATAATGCCCACTTCACTTGACTGTTATGAGAATTAGCCAAGATAATTAGGCTCTAAGCATTTATCATAGAGCCTAAAAACTGTAAGCATTTAATAAACATTACTTTCTGTTTACCCTCTTTCATACTAAAGAAACAAAGTTCAATTTTGATCAAAGTCTAGTATCATGTTAAATATCAACTTTCCCTTAATGATTAAATCCCTGCTGATCTTTTACACCATGGTGTTTGTGTTAATTGAATAGCGATTCAAGATGTCTACACACTACAGTTAGAGATGACACTACAGTCTAATGAAGGCCCTCACCTACTTAGGAATAGCTTGTGTTCCAAAAGCCAACTTATAATTCCCTACTAAGAATTTAAAAACACATTCCCAAAGAAACAATGCTTTAGTAATCTATCATTTACTTGATGTATTATGTAAATAATGCTGACGAGTTTAACAACTTACAATATTCTATGGCAAAATGCATTCAAAATTCCAAGTTGAGATTTTGATAATGTATGCCTCCCACAGGCAGTAAGAATAGAATTTCTCCTAGCTCCAAGATGCTATGGGGTCTTCTGTAGGCTGGTGTAGCAATCTTTTGGTGAAGACACTTCTTACCACCTCCTTTGCCATTATTCTGTTCTCAGTCACCATTAGTATAGCTTTCTGGCTGAGCACGGTGGCTCATGCCTGTAATCCCAGCACTTTGGGAGGCTGAGATGGGTGGATCACCTGTGGTCAGGAGTTCAAGTCCAGCCTGGCCAACATGGTGAAACCCCGTCTTTACTAAAAATACAAAAAATTAAATTAAAATAAAATAAAATAAATAGCTGGACCTGGTGGCAGGTGCCTGTAATTCCAACTACTCAGGAGGCTGAGGCAGGAGAATCACTTGAACCCGGGAGGCAGAGTTCGCAGTGAGCCAAGGTCATGCCATTGCACTCCAGCCTGGGCAACGAGAGCAAAACTCCAACTCAAAAACAACAACAACAAATATATATATATATAACTTTCCTACCTTTAGATTCATTTGCCCTTCCTCCCCAACACACACACACACACACACACACACACACACACATCTCTTTTTCTCTTCCTTTAAGAACTATTGGTTCTCCATTACTGTCATTCCTAACTGCTACTTTACCCCAACCACCATAAAACTCAATGCAAACTTATGACCCTATGTCCCCCACTGAATCTCTAAAGTAAACATATTACCCTTTTGATTTCTGCGGGGAGGAGAGGATAATCAGAGTTTGCAGCCAGGAAACCCATGGAACTAATGATCATTAACTATCCTATCCTATACATGTAGTTCTACACCAGGCTCTGACCTCATCATATTTGTCATTCTTTTCTTTAGGCTTGGAGAAAATTAAAGACATCATTTATGCTTCATAGAACAAATCAGAATCATGGGATCTGAGATTTGATGAATGAGATGGGAGGGCATAAGGAAAACGATTGGATATCTAATGGAGATAGGAGAGCAGGACACTGGTGGAAAAAGTCTTAGAAACAAGTTGTTGAATAAATATGCAGGAATAAACAAATGAATGAGATTTCCCCCAAGTAAACGAGTTTTAAAAACTATAAAGAGATGTATTTGGTTGGTGCAAAAGTAATAGCAATTTATTCCATTACTTTTAAAGGCAAAAACCACAATTTTGTACCAATCTGATACAATTGCATGTTGCTTTCTCTTCTCTCTGGTCCACCATGGCAAATGGGAAGGTTGGGAATTCCTGGAGTGTCACACTAAGCAAACAGGTATTCTGATGCATGAAGTATTCATAGACGTAGTAAGGTATGGTAAAAAGATCCTTACTTGCAAGTCATCTGAGTTTGAGATCACATTTTCTCACTTCCTAGTCAGAGCCCTTGGGTAATTCTTTCGCTTTGTTCAGGTCTCTGTTTTACCATTTGTGAAGTGATGAACCTAGAATAACAAATGAAGAAATAGCTAAATACATTTTTAATTAAAAAATAACTAAGATCCACAACTTAGATCATTAAAGATTTTGAACATGGGGTATTTTATTTTAAGTGACCCAGTAACATTGTCTACACAACACAGAACACCCATGTGAATCCAAAATATTCAGTTAGCCATCTGGATGACTCCAGACATGGGGTGTGTGGCATACTGCCATCAGAGCATCTGTATGGCTGATATTTTCCTTTCCTAACTGAATGTTTAGATAGTGATACGGAATAACAAGGACCCAATTAGCTAGTACTGTTTCTCACTCCTTACCTTAGTCAAGAGCCCATCCCACACAAAGGAAATAATAAGAAAATTATTTTGCCCGCACATCCATTCAAACCAAGTCACCGAAGGCATTCACTTGAACAGAATATATCCTTTATTGAAGAATAAGGAAGATGAACACACATTTCTTTTAGCATAAAAAACATTGACCAGGGTCAAGTAGCACATTGCTAGCTGAGTTGAGGCCCAGCGTGGCTTATTAAGGCTGTTTGCTGAGAGAGCTTGTATTAAGTCACTGGGCTTACTTTAAATTTTTTTTTTCCCTCTCTAACAAGTGCCAGACATGTGAGTCCATAATGAGTTTAATTAAAGTCAATGGCAGCCAATAATTCAAACCTTATACATGTGAGAGCAAACAAGACTCAAGTCAAAACATGAAATATTCCATTTAAGTGGAAGTTGTAAACCTGTTTATAAAATAAAATTACCACTTATATTATGGGCTAATAGAGTTCAAAGATCTGATTTCCAGTGATGGATCTACCTCTTTGCTATTCGGAGAAAGTAAAAAATTTTAATAAGAGAAGAATTTTTTTGTAGCATCCAACAATATGCTTGTATATAATTGGTATTTAATACATATTTATTAAGCACATAAATGTGGTAAAATGTACAGTTCTAAGAGAAGTAAGCAATAAGGACAATACAAAATGAAGATCACAAGCAGCTACAAAGGAGAAAAGGCAGATGAAAAGAGATGGGGGAGAGATTTATTTCATTAACTCACAATCTTTGTAATTTTTATATAAAGCTAGATTGTTACCCCTTCCTAGAAAGATTTAATGTGAGTTCCAATAAGGTTAAACATTATGAAGAATATATCACTTTTGCAGGATGTACTATTAGTTACCATACACAAGTAAAATATGTGGAAATGATTCATTTCCAAAACAAATGGATCAAGTCTATAAAGGGATTTAAGGCTCTTGATTGTCATTTGTCGGTTCCCTCTCAAATTTGCCGTAGTTCAACACACTGAGGTTACTCTTTTAACAAAACAGATATCTTACTATATGAAATCTGTAGCTACATGTTTATATTATTTATGTATCATATTAATTGAACATTTTTATTGGATCCATTCTCATTTTCACCCAAATTATTTGGCTCTCATATTCTATTGAAATCTACTCTCCTAGTTGAGAAAAGTTTCAAGATTCAAATTACAATGAAGAACACAAGTCATATTAGCCATGATGCTCACACCATCTTTATTTGGACTATAGTGGAAATTGTTAATAGGCTCCGGAAACCAATGTTCATAATCACCTTGTTTTATAAGAAACCAAAACATTTTGTTGAACATGTAAAATGAGAAGATAGAGCAGGCAACTAAATTTTTAATTGAGAGATTTGTATGTTTGAATTCTGACAAACCAAGCACCAAGCCTTTTTCTACCATTAAAAATGTTACTCTCCTGGGATAAAGAAATAAATGTTCGCTTTATCGAAGAGAACCAGACCTCAGTTTAATCTGCTTGAAAAATATGCGATTAAATGTCTGAATTTTGAAATGTTTAAATTTGGCTCCATGTCACAGAACTTTAAATACCTCTTTGATTACATATTGATGTTTTAAGGTAAATTTGTTATGTGTTGTTTATATACATGAATATTTGGAACACATTCTTCATATTCCCTCATAAAAATATTTTACATAATTTTTGAATAATAAACGATGAACTATGATCCTCTTCATGCATAGTAAATGTTAAATGCTGCATTGTTTGCAGACATTAAGCCATAAGTGTTATTTGAGATCTTACAAAATCCTGACCCCTTTAAAAGCCAAACAGCACTACAACAGGCCTTCCCTAGCAACTGTATTCATAATGGCAATCTCCGACAGTCAGTCAAACTAAATAAACCATCAAGAATTCCAAGCCAGAAATGAGTTGTTGAGGGCTCCCGTTATCATGTCGGGACTGAGGTCATGGAGGAAACCGGAATGTTATTTTCACTAGTGCTGGCCTGCCAGTTAGTGCTGGAATTAGATTTTAGTGAAGGTGAACTTCACCATTGCTGATACTGGCAGAAATGCACTCAAAAATCCTTGTAAGGGCATCAGAAAGGCCTGTGGATTACAAAGAAGTGAATCCACCCCTCTCCTCTTTCTCTGTTTCTTGTCTTCAGTGTCTCCTGTTGATCTAGAAAACCATTGTTGTATACCAGGGTTTATGATCCCCAATTTGTCTGCCAATGCTAGGATTCAAACTGAAACTTCCCAAGCTTGGAGTATCAGGGCACTGAAAGGGCATAAACCTTGGTGCACACTGGTTAAGTGGGAGAATCCTTAGCAACATACCTTTTGAAATGAAACTGTCAAAAGATGCTGTTCTTTGCTTTTATAATGTAATGTTTTATTTTAATAGAAGGTTTAAAAAACATTGCTGCCTTATCACATTTTGAGTCAATAAAGCATCTTAGCAGGTGATAAAGATATGCAGTGAAGGTGCTGATCCTTCCAAAACACGTGACTCCTGCTTCTCTCTGGAAGTGGCGTTATAGACTTGGGGATAGACAAGTGGAAAGAGTAAACTTCCACTATGAACAAAGAATTTTTAAAATGATTATGCACTCAGACTTTTATTATATTTCCTTTTTTTCTGACAACACAAACTGACTCAGTTACTCTAATTTTTTATCAGCTGCTTTAATAAAAACTCAAAGAAAAAAGATAATCTACATTTATAAATGTCATTTGCTGTAACAACCATGTGTGATGCAGTTGCTATTAGACTACATAACTTAAGATAATGGTTTTATTTATGAATGCAAGAAGTGGCTATAGGATACTACAGCTGAAATATACATTTTTTTCTTTTGTCAATTTGCCAAGGGAAACAATATGGGGATGGTATTTAAAGGCCCTACAAAGTGCACAATAAAGAGTTCTGCATTTCACTTCTACAAGTTCATTTGCTAAAGCAGTGAGGCAGGTGCCAACAGCCTATATTTTCTTTGCACTCTAGATTGAACCCCAAGACACGATTATTTTTATAGAAATAAACCCTCACCATGAGTCCTATGAATTCAGATTAATGAAGGCCTTGCCTCATAGCTAGATTAGCTTTAGTAGTGCTTCCATATAATCTCATTGTATTATCAGAAATGCATTGTTTATCACAGTTCTAGATATTGCAAATACAGTGGACAAGACAGAGACTGTTTATTAGCATAATCATGAAGCAGAGAGAATTAGTATAATTAAGTTGCATCAGCATAGAATAAAAGTTTTTGAGAGAATGGGCTGAAGCTCTTGAGAACAAGGCTTGGTGAGTAGGAGTGGACCTATCCAGACAGCTGGATGCTCGGCTACAGGCACGAGCCTTTGTTTCACCTGCTGGGTTGGCAATAATAAGCCAACATAGACTTGAAGGCTTGACAAGTTATAATATTTCATATTCCTATTTTAAAACAATATTTCAGAATTATTTATTACTTTCTATTGAGCTTGGTGGAAATAACCTTTGTCCTGGATTTTGAGCACTAACAGGCATTTTCATATCAGACTAACATCAACATTTGAAATATATCCCAAACCAAATATTCTCAAGATTAGAAACAGCAACCTGTTACATCATTTCCTCAAAAAATTATAGTCTGAGATGCAAAGGACCTTTTATAAACTGATTTTTGAAGGTCATATTTTTCAAAAAAAAAGAAGACTAAAGAAATAAGGTGGTCTCCTTGATAAATGTCATTTTCTGTGTCTCTCCTCTCTCTCTCTTTGTCCACAATGGTCAACAGTACACACAGAGGCTCTGATGCTCACATGGTTGTCTGATGCTCACGGGCAATGCATTAGCAGAGTTGACTGCTTTTTTGTGCACCATTTTGAAGGCTGTAGGTGCAGTAGGTGTCTGAATCCTACCACTGGCCTCTCTTTACTTCTAAGCAGTGGCCAATCAAGTATGCACACGAAGAATTCAATCACGTGGGGAAAGATGCAGGTCAGCTATATTGCTTAATGTAGGGAGCTGCCTAATAAAGCTGAACTAGAGAAGAGGCAGAATTTCCCTTCTGCCAAAATCAAGCCCTGCCCTACTAAATATCCAACATGGGAGAAGGAAAAGGACAGAGATACTCTGTTTGTTACAGCAAGTGTTCCAAGAGAGAGAAAGACAGTATAGCCTGTTTCCAGATGTGGGCATCAGTGTAAGCTGACCCAACTTAACTAAGATACAGCCAAATCAGAAAAGTTACTCTTCCTTCTGGAAAAGGAGTGAATAATTGGATAGAGAAAGGGAACAAAGCTTTTCCCCCAGCATTTATTGAAGGGACAAAGTGGGACATTGTTGGTGGACATTCTCTTGCTGTATGGGAACTCAGGAGCAATCAAGTAGTATACTTTCAACACATAAAAAGTTATGTAAAGTCTTTGCATGTTTAAGAGTTAATTCTACCTTTGTTACTTGTATAGTTTAGCATAGGGTTCCATGAGAGGTAATGCCTCTAACTTAGCATTTCCCAGAGCATGTTCCACGAAACATAAGTTCTTTGTGACGTAATTTTAAATCAAGTGGAGAGTCTAGTAACCAACTAAGTGTGATGAATATTTAATCAAGCAATATATTGAGTTAAACCATTTTCTTTACTGAAGGACTTCTCTACCTGTAATACATGAATGTGGATTGTGAAAGTGTATTGTGAACATTTGAGAGGTGTATAGAATGTATTGTTTCCCAAATTTGATCGCCATGTTCTATTTTTCCGGTATATCTCACAGGATTAATGTTCTTAAAAGCATCTTTTGCAAAGCGTTGTACAAGTGGATATTCTTTCACTTCTCACTTCCAAAACACCTAGCCCACTGGATGAAGATAGATCAAAGAGAATGATAGCAGGCAAAAGTCAGAAAAAGCCAAACCCCTTTTGGGTCTGGAGCTGGATGGGTTGATACTAGAAGCCAAGGCTATGAACTGGAGCTCTAGATTTGAATTCAGTTTCACACTAGATGATTTAATAAGAGCAGATGATAAAGAAAATGTGAATGATAATGCTTTTAGGAAGCATATTCTGTCCCAAATTGTCTCCAAATTATACCTTATACCTGGCATAGCTGACTCATTTATATTACTTGTTAGATGCCTGAAGGCATCTGTGTTTATGATGCCTCTCTTAGAAATTCTACAATGTGACCAAGAGGAAAGCTGAACTGCCTGGTCAGCTCTCGATCCATTCTAGGCTCTTAAGTCTAAAGAATCAGCTATAACTGGGCTTGCCATACGGACAACTGGGGATGGGAAAGGTGCTGGAGCGTATTTCACTAGATTCACATAATTATGAAGCATAGTCAAAGTCAGTTTTGTTTCTAAGTGCTAAGGAGGAGCAAGGTTGGACATTAGTGTTTTTACTTTATCTATGACTGTTCCAACCCAGAGTTTTATCCCCCTCCTCTGCATTGGAATCCTAAACATGTATATACTATTCATTTATACGTCTAACCAAAATGTTCATGTATTGTATCATTGCAGATTATTGAGTTTTATAAACAGTTTGTGTTTTATCCTTTAATGTTTTTAAATAATTTTGGAGCAAAACCTAAAATGTGTTGTAAGTCTGTCTGCTTTAATGAATAGAATATATCTATCAGAATCAAATATTTCTTAATACCTTGGGACAATTACATTGAATATCAATGATTAGATGCTGTCCTCTAATGCATCAAGTTCACAGAATGTGATGCAGCATACAGGATTATCTCTACCCTAAATCATCCAAGAAAGCAACAAGTTTTTATTTCTCTTATTATTTTTTCCTTCACCTCCCTTTTTTTGTTGTCAGGTTTTCAGTTGTCATTCTCACTGCTCTCAGTATGCCTGCATAATCTGTGGTAGACTGAAAATCAAATGACTACAACTGTTAGAATTTGTGTTACGTAGGAGTCAGTAGACTAGTATTGAACTACTTTTCTACAAGGCAACTACATGTATTTATCACTTCACTTTGGGCTGACCAAAGATATTTTTGTTTACTTCTGGGTTGTTGGTTCTGTTTTGAGGTGAGAAATTGTTTCTCTACTTGTAGATAGATAGATGATAGATAGATAGATAGATAGATAGATAGATAGATAGATAGATAGATGATAGATAGATATAAAATATCCTAAATCCTTTAATTCAACTGTGAACTCTGTGAAGACAGATTATCTGATACTTAAAGAACATTCTACATAGTAGCACACATTAAGTGCTCAAAAAATATCTGTTGGCCAAGTGATTCTGTAATTCCCTCTTCCTTACCTGTACTTAACAACTCTGTCAGATTGATTCTGACTTTGGCTAGAATTACAAGAAAAATTATTCTATTTGGAACAAACATTCTCATATACACATTATGGGTTGAATTGCATCCTCCCATAAATATGCTGCAGTCCTAACCCCCAATACCTCAGAATGTGACTTTATTTGTAAATAATAACTTGGCAGATGTAGTTAAGATGAGGTCATACTGGAGCAGGGTGGACCTTTAATCCAGTGTAATGTTGTTCTTATAAAGAGCAGAAGAGACACACAGGAAGAAGACAGCCATGTGGCAACAGAGACAGAGATGGAATGATGCATTTACAAGTTGAAGAACACCAAAAATTGCCATGATCACCAGAAGCTACCAAGAGCAGGGCTGGATTCTCCCCTCCAAGTTGTAGTATGGCCCCGTTGACATTGATTTGGGACTTATGGCCTCCAGAACTGTGAGGCAATGAATTACAGTTGTTTTAAGCCACCCAGTTTGTGGTACTGCGTTACAGCAGCCCTAGGAAATGAAATGAATACAATACATTTTATTTTCTTTTCTTCTCATGTTTGGGGAGAAAAAAGGATAACGAAGTTGTTCATTACCTTACTCCCAGGTTGTTACCTGAGACTAAGCAGATATCCAGGTGATAGTTCATAAGGTGATGACCCCCTCCAACTGTTGTCACAGCAGCAATGAAATCTTTACCAGTAGAGACCCAGTAAAGTAAAAAATAATAGCCACCTATTGTGCCACAAATGGATTAGGAAAAATATAGATGGTTACAGGGATGTGGGGGGTGGGAGGTAATAGGAAAGTCTAGACTCTACAATAATTACTTTGAAAATTGTCCAACAGCTTATTTAGTGAGAGCACTCAATATTTTCAGGGAATGGCCAAATAAGAACATTATAATAATAGAACATTTAATAATGTTAATTCTCAAAGGACACTTTCTTCTATTTGTGGGCAGGAGAGAAAGGAGGAAAAAGGAAGAAAGGAGAATGGAAGGTAGAAGGAAAGGAAAGAAAGAAAGAATGAAGCAAGAGAAAAAAGTAGACAGTTGATAGATAGATGATAGGTAGATAGATAGATAGATGATAGATAGATAGATAGATAGACAGATATAAAATATCTATTTATATGACAGCCAAATAATTTGGGTGAAAATGAGAATGGATCCAATAAACATTTTCAATTAATATGATACATAAATAATATAAACATGTAGCTACAGATTTCATACAGTAAGACATCTGTTTTGTTAAAAGAGTAATCTCAATGTGTCAAACTGCTGAGGAAATACCCCTAAGAAAACTACAACTACCAGGAATCAAAGTGGCTACATTTTAGCGGGCAATTGTTATGTGCCTCAACTGCACTAAACAGTTTAAGTGCTTTATCCAATTTAATTAATATAAAAACACTGTAATATACTTATCACTTCTTCCCATTTTACAGATGAGGAAAGTGAGTATCAAAGATATTTTGTCCCTTAACCCGAGTCACACAGTTCAATGAAGCCCAAGCTTGTCTGACTCTAAACATGTGGCTCTGTGTTGGTAGCTTACTAACTGTAGGCTGCAGAAAGCATGTTTCATTCCTTCTCTCAAAAAAGATCATCACTAAAAGAGAGAGAATTTGTCAAATTAGTAGATATTTATTGAACACTTTTGATACTCCAGACACTGTGCTAGACCCTATTAAAGATTCAGGAAAATATTTGACTATTCTGACGTCAAAAATTATGGTAGTTAAACCGTCTCCCCAATATAACACTTATCTCATTGTCAAAAACATTGAATGATTGCATATATGTTCAGTGCGTTCCTTGGCAACCCCTCCACCTCTCCGTTTTTTTAAATTTGGTTTGTGGATTCTCTGTCCAAAACCCAGAATGTCCAAAAGGCCAATTGTAGCAGCAAAACCTCACTTGCATATGGAGAATCTCTTATACCTATTTATATAAATTTTTTTACATTTTTATAGTATATTTAGAATTTTCTAACTTTAAAGTGATTTTCTCAGCCATTTGCCATCAGTAGCTCATAATACAAGCATGGAAGGAATATTATCACAACTTATAAATGAGGAAATTAATACTTAGAAAGGAATTTGAATCCTTTTAAAGGAATATCCATCTATAGGAAGTTGCATTAGGAATCCTAAATAAATCTAAGCTCTTCTAAAGGAGAATATTTCCTACTCCCAGTTTGCTTTTTAATGCCAAATGCTCTCCTTGAAGTTTTTCTCTTGCTTCATTTTAGGGTATTTTTAAAGTCTCTGGGTCTAAGAAGCAATACAGAGCCATGTTGCTTAAAAAAAGCAATCAAGTCAAAAGTCCCACACAAAAGGGACACATTTCAGAGAAGCTACAAATAAATATATTAGAGATTGAACTGCAACCACTCAATAGTGTTTTTTTGTCAAGAAAACATTTTTTTCCTAGAACTTAGTCAATAGGAAAAGAAACAGGCAGATTTTTTTCAGGGTCTCTCTGTTTGCATGTGAGTTAGAGAAAATACACAAGTCTGACAAACATCTGGGAAATGGTTGTGTGGAGTGCTCGGGGTTTTTACCCCCTTCACATTTTGCCTGGAATTCATAACAGTGTCCTGTCTTCTAATGTGATTGGCTGCAACAGTTCCAGTAATTTAAAATACAAATAGTGCTGAGAAAGCATGGTAAGGATTGGCATGTTATAGTTCTGGAAACACTGAACATTATGAAGGATGTAGCGGTAAAAGGAAAGAAATATTGCCAGAAAATATTGATAGTGGGTTGGATCTAAATTCACAGGAGAGGGATTGCCTGGCAGAAATACATAGTTTCCTATCCCTTTAACATTGCAGTTTTTTACCCTCATTTTCCCTTGGAAGAAAAAAAAATGTTTCTTGCTGTTAATATATATCATCCCTTTTCACTATTTAGAAATTAACATGATTTACACATGTTGAAGCTCTGCGGTTTAGAGCACACACTTTGGGTCAGACAGAATTGGGGTAAATCTCAAGCTCTCTACCCACCCCGGGCCTGCTACTCTGTGAAGTCTCAGTTTCCTAGTCTGTCAACTGGGTGAATACCAATACTTCTCTCATGTAGTAATCATGAGGAGTAAATGAGGTAATGCGTGTAAAAAAAAAAAAAAACAGGCAGAGTGCTTGGCACTCTGAATACTCTCAGTGAATGATGGTTTGTATTTATTTTTGACTTTGCATTTGCTCAGCCTGGATGTGCTTGTCTAGTTACTGGTAATCCAATGAGTCTAAAACAATACCTCAAAATGTGTCTGAAATTTGGATAAAAGATCACTTTTTTAGCAATTATATGCTGATTATTATGCATATTATATTATGCATTGTTCCAGCTAGTTTAAAGGAAGAAGGGCCAGGTAGAAGTGAAAGGACTAAAATAATTCCTCTTCTTTTTTTGTGTGTTTAGCCTGTAGGATTTATAAGGAAAGTCGATAATGCAAATCAGGGTAATGGTGGTCTTTGGGGTACATAGAAAAATGAATTAAATTTATCCACATCAAGGAAAACTCAAAGGCACCAAAAATAAGAAGATTATTTTGGATGGATCAAAACTTATACCAACAATTTGTGGAAGGGACGTACCCAATTCACTGGGAAGACATGCAGGGGAAGGAGGAGGAAGATAAACAACTTTCAGGGTGTGCCCTCTTGTTTTTCCATGTCTTTTTCACACTTTATTTTCTCTGCCATTGCAGACTCAATTCAAAACTAGCTCTGGAGTAGAATGAAAACCAAGGATTTAATTTAGGAATTAGAGGGAGTTTTCAAATGTCAGAATGTCTCCCTTTGAATTTAGTTTTTGACATGAACAAATTTCTTAAAATAGGAAGGTAAGCCTTATGCGTCTAAAAAATAGAGAATAAAATAATCTGTGGTTGTTACCTTTCTCAGCTAAGAATAATTCCAAGGTATTAAAATCGATAGCTAGGATCTGTTTCTATTTTCTAGGAAAACTAAGATTCCCAAAAGATTATGATTACTTTTAAGCCAATTAAACAAACAGGATAAACTCCAAATTTATATTTCCTTTCATAGCTATAAATATGTTGAGAATAAGAAATAAAATGTATGTACGTAATTAGGTCATAAATATATCTAATAAGTCAATGGAAAGGAGAACAGACTTAGAACATAGAACAACACTGAAGTTGGTGAAGTAATATTTCCTACCTCATTCTTAGGTTATGCTGTCTGATAAGATTATATGAGTGCTATTCATCAAAATTGACAGATTTTTATGCTTTTTTCTTTCAGAAAATTAAATTTTATTCATATTCAAAGGGGCAATTATTCAGCATTTTTCAGATAGAAGGGATTAGGCACACTAAATGCTATCTCCTTGCTGCAAAGCTAGGTCCCCAGGAAGGGGAGATATACCTAGCCCCAATAGCCAGAGGGATATGGAGAAAGGGACAACATGTCAGAGATTGTGGCATGAACACAAAACATCTGGATGCCAGGATTTTCATTGCAAGAATTCTACAGCTGCATCCTGGGGTCACCTTGAAAGCTCTTTCCATACCTCATGTATAGGTAAAAATCAGGGTTTCCTTCTGCAACCTCTGAAAGCTGGCGGAGACATTTGAAAATGTGACAACTTAATATTCTTTCTCTCCCCCCTTTCCACTTCCACTTCCCTTCCCCAGTGTAAACACACATGCGTGCACACACACACACACACACACACACCCCAAAGAACAAGCCAGAAAAAAATCCCAATGGTTTAAAAGGAAAATAGATTAAACAGCAAGTAATTCCTAGTTTTAAACTGTACCATTATTTTAAAGATTGAATAGGCATGGCTGGCACATAATTTCCTGAGGCTGTAAAGCCAAATACTATAATAGTTTAATACTAGTTCCTACTTGACTTAGATGCTATTTGTCCACATAAAAGTATCACCAATGACACCTTTGTTGGCCAGTTTCAGCACAACCACCAAGCTCTTAATGAGCATTTATTATTTATTTGACCTTCAGAGGTCTCAGGGTGCATGCACAGTTATAAAGTCATATGCATAAAACCATCTCTGCAATAAATTAAAATTAAACTAACCATGGCAGCGGTATTCTAGGAGCATAACTTTACTTACTTGGGTAGGCCAGGTGGAAGCAATGAGTTCTGCTCCATGTCCTGAAGGTCAGGAGAATTGGATTCTGTCAAACAAGGAAAGCAGGAAAACTGCAGAGTCCAGCAAGAATCACCCTCTAGCCTGTGGCCTGTCAGTAGCAGCATCTAAGCAAGGGGCAATATCTACCCTGTTTGAGAAGCATCAGGCTAAAGTCCAAGCATATTAATGTGGGACTAAAAGGAGATTTTCGCTGAAGTGCCTTCATCCCTGCCTTGTGTACCTGCTCTATAATACAGGACAACTTTCTCCAGGGATATGCGTCTCTCCTCCACATACAAGACGTTTCCAGTGGAGCATATCAAAGATGATGTTTTCATCATTTGAACATCCTGACAGTGAAGAGCATCAAATCACTTTCCTCCGCTTAATAAGGGCTCCTTCTCTGAAGAAAGAAAATGCCTTTTAAGACAAAAAAAAATCATAGAAATTAAATAAATGAGCCTTCTGTCATGTATGTACCACTAAATATGCAATTTAATGCTGAAACTGGAGCCATATTACATATAATTGGATGGTCAAGTAGTCAATTGCAAGGTTAGCTTCTGTTCTAAAGGCAACCCCAAACCTCCTCTTTTGATTCTTGGAAGGAATTCGAGAGCCAAGTCACTCTATGTTATTTTAAGCTTATGTTGCCTTCAGGTGAACAGTAACAGGACCAACGGGATAAACCAGAAGTAGTTGACTTGCTGAAACACATAGTAATGCCCATTAAGGTAACAACAAGAGTCATTACAGCTCACCACTTCCAAAAGTTGTTGTAAAAATAACACAAGCTTCAGAAAACAGTTTTCTCAGTGTTATGATTTTATTGACCACACAAATGCTCAAACTAGTCAGTTAGCTTAAGAAAAGACAAGGAAGCCTTCCCTGCTTAAGGTATTATTTTAAGCTGATGCTAAAGAACTGTATATTTGGGTTTCCTATTCAATACAGCAAATGTGCTCAATTTTTTCAGAGACTATGAGGTTTTTTGTTGTTTGGTTTTAATTCAAGCAAAACAATGCTATCTAATATTTATTTCTAATACTGTTAATGTTTCCTCTACAGTGGGTAGAGTAGGGAAGTTACACAGGCACAAACTTCTAAGATGAATGGAAAAATTAAACTTAATTCTCCCTCACAGTTACTTTTCCTTTTTTTTCTTGTTTTTCTTTTTTTAAAATTTTTTGACATGGTCTGGCTGTCACCCAGGCTGGAGTGCAGTGGTGAGATCATAGCTCCTTGCAGCCTTGAACTCCTGGGCTCAAGCAATCCTCCCTCTTTAGCCTCCTGAGTAGGTGGGACTGCAGGAGTGTACCACCATGCCTGGCTAATTTCTTTTTTTTTTAATTTTTGGTAGAGATGAGGTCTCACTATGTTGCCCAGGCTGCTCTTGAACTCCTGACAATCCCCCCAACTCAGACTTTCAAAGTGCTGGATTATAGGTGTGAGCCGACACACACAGTGTATAATTACTTTTCTTTGCTTTTTTTCCTCTTCCAAACCTGCCTAAATATCACCCTTGCTTTTTAAAATTCCCACCCAAGATCAATGCATAATTATCTAGTTCTCAAAAGCAAATGCAGAAATGTCCATCCAAAGCAGTCTGTGTAGGTAGAGCCTAGGAGAGAGACCATAAGAGGCACTACATTCTAGAAGAACCTTTTGTGGTGTCTAGCTTCTCTGAATTACTGAATTAATATATAAATTAAGAGCAGTTAGACTGCCAGTTGAAAAGACTTGTGCCTCAATTTTAAAAAGACAGCAAATCTGAAGTCATTATAGTAACTATAAAAAGTGGTGGCTCATCTTGACTATGCTAAAGACCCTTATTAATCCCTGCATTCTTGCCCTCCAGCTGCACTCCTCTTTCAGGAAGCCTTAGCTCCTCACACCTCTCCCCCTTCACCATGCTCAGTACTCCCTCTGCAACATTGCTCACATTCCCTTTCTGGAGGCACAAGCCAGATCTGTCCTCTTTCTGACCACTCATAACATCCTTATTTCTACCTTTGCGTTGGCACTTGATTATATTTTACTTAGCATTTTATTATACACCGACTCTCACTTTTGTTTCTTTCATCACAAGCATGTAAGGAAAGGCATAATATGTGTAGAAATCTCCCTGGTTTCCATAGAACGTCCAGTCAGTCAGCACTGAATTTGAACTCTTGACTGTGCCATTTGCTAGCTGTGTGACCTCAGACAAGGTACTGACTCATAAAATTGGGATCTTGATAATGCTGGCCTCAGTGGGTCATTAAATGAGACAATGCATGCAAGTCATTTGGCAGTGGGTTTGCATATAGTAAAGATTAGGGAAACTGTGGTAGTGGTCGTTATCCAAGTCATTGAAGTTATTGTTACAATTATTAGAGACTGGGGCTTACATGTGCTAGTACTTTGTATGATATAGTTATTCAGCCTTTCTAAGCCTCGGTCCCTTCATCTATAAAATGAGAGAGTTGGACTAGATGCTCCTACTTCTGGAAATCTCTGATCCTGTCATTGATTATATATAATCTAGTCGAAGGCAAGCCTTGTGTCATATTCCTCTTTTGCAGTCACCCTAGGATCTCGCACGGAGCACATGTACTCAGTAAATTATATAACTAAGCTAAAAACAGTGTTTTTTAAATTGTACATTTATTTGTATATCTGTGTATCTGTATATGCATCTGTGTAAGAAATCTTCACCCGTAGAACATGAAGAACTGTCCATGTGCGCAATGTTTCCCAAGGTGTGGTAAATCAGGGGCTCTTTTGGTTAGGAGACAACCAAGAGATTAATCCTCTAGAAGTCTAACACTCCCTCAGATAAATGAATATGGTTTGAGGTATACTAGTATGCCCTGGAGTTCCCTATTTTATCAGTGGGTAAAAGAGTGCTGGCTCTGAAGTCCCAGTCAGAGGGTTTCAGGGCACTCTCTTGTCCACTGGCAAGGGCCTGGAAGCTAGCCTGGTCTGGACCTCAGTCGGAACCCTAAAATTGTGGTGCTTCCTACTTGGATGAATCTTACTCAAACTGGCCTCCTTCACGATCTGATGATTTCAGTGTTCAGATTTTGGAATTATGCCTGGTGATTCTGGAGGCAACCAGGGGGCTGGCCTCTTGGAGAGTTAAGACTTACATCCGAGCCATTGTATTTTACTTAATAACTTTGTACTAATCTCATTTTTTTCTTTTTGCAAAAAAAAAAAAAAGCAGTAAGAGAAAGTCTGAGAAGATCATAGCCATTTATTGCCATATTCTTCATGTTGTTATGGCCAAGAACATTTGTCTGCAAAGAAGCTCTTGGTTGCCTATGAGTGGGCCAGCTCCTGCTGTTTGTACCTCAGCTGAGGTGATGATTCTCTATGACATCACGACCCTCCCCATAGCAATGGAATGTGACCTCAGGTGCAGAAGAAGCAATGAGATTGATGAACTCTTAAGAGATAATGACTATACTCTCCTATTTAGCAAAAGAGAAGATAAATGCAATAACTCTCCCAAACATGCTATGCATGTATTGCAATTCAACCAAGTGGACTTAGCATTTTACACCACTTGTCCTATTTGTGTTTGCTACATCCACATCCTTACTATGTTGATTTTCTCTTCCACCTCCAGGTGGGATGGCTTTATATGCTTACAGAAAGTTTTTTGTTGTTGTTGTTGCTTACTTCCTATATGACATAAAGTCTTTCAAAAAAGCAAGTCCGAGATTTGTATACATTGTTGTTGATTACATGCTAATGACTAGATATGTAACAATATTTTAAAGGTCAATAACGAGAACTTTGGCTATTTGGTAAACTCATTTACATATTAATATTGTGGTTCAAATGGTAAATACAAATGTTTGCCTGAGGGAACTGCTAAAACATATGAAAGACCTAGATATGCAAACACCAAAATGATTACATGTGAAGTCAGGGAGTTTCTGCATCATTGAATAAACTAACTTAAAGTATTGGCATCGTAACTCAGAAGGCAGTACTGCAAATTGAACTTTAAGTGAAAAATATCAGATTTTTAGATATTCATGTTCTCTAGAATAGATACGTAATAATGGGCTCCAATTACCTTCAATAGTTTCATTAAGTGCCGTATTGAAACATTTTGGTTTCATTCATTTCAGCATTGATCCCTAAAGCTTTTTCTAGTATCGTTCACTTCCACATTCATATCAAGACCATTTTTCTATCCTCTACAGAGAATATAAAAATTTGAAAGTCATTTCCCTGGAGAAACTTGAGGAACAAGTTAAGACTTGAGGAAAGTCAAAACGCGCAAATACACAAATGACAACTAGTAAACATAAATGGGCACAAGAATGTACACGTAAGGAATAATCAATATTTATTGATTGATCACTATGTGCCAGGTCCTGTGTTAGGAGCAATATCAGCATTGCTTTATTTAATCCTCACAACTCAAAAGGTGTTAAGGAGCATTTTTTCCAGTTGACAAGGACTAAGATATTTAATAATTTGTCCAAGGTTAATTCAAGGGTTGAGATTCAAACCCAGATCAACTATCCCCAAAGGCCATACCTTTGAACACTCTGGGGGGAAATGGTTTAGCATTTGCATCAGCCTAGAATTTGAGGTCAGAGACATCAAATCCACTCTATACCATGAGCTGTGGGACCTTAGACAAATCACCTATCTACCTTGAACCTCAAGTTCTTCTTAAAATAGAATAGGGTAGATGAACAGGTTTTGCAAGCCCTAAAACACTCTGCAAACATCATTTGCTAATATTTTCATTCCAGCCTGCATATATATATATATATATATATATATATATATGATGCAGGAATACTGTGTACTGTGTTATACTAATAAAAAGAGACTTCTTAAAAATGATTCATTTTGGAATCATATGAAATTACTAGTTAGGGGTTGATAAAGAAGTGTCAGGAGTTAATTTACTGCTTAGAACAGTACGGCCAGAGTCTCATCTTCTATATGGAAATATATGACTCAATATTTACAATGAAATTATAGTATACTATTACTAAGTCTAGATGTATTTATGTTATTCTAATCACCAGCACTGACCCACTAGTGGAGACATTTTTAAAAAACAAGAATTTGTTATTAGAGCAGTTAGAAAGATATTGGTAATGATTATGTCAATATGTAGTTCATGTCAAAACAGCTAAATGGGAGGGCAAGAGGCTTACAGAAAGAAACAGATGATTTTTTTCTTCCAGTAGATCTGCAGAGTTTTCTAGCATTTCATAAGTATTCTGACACATAAAAAGCTCATTGCTTAGATTGTATGAGAGAATTGGGCATATTTAAACCCTTTTAAATCATTTTGTTGTTCTTGTGCTTCCCTGAGAGGACTCTTAGTGGTAAAAAGACAACTCATATATCAAGCCAGACAGTAAATTGATACCTGATGTCAGTTTCATTTATACCACCCTTTACTAGTATAGTTTTAATCTAATTGACTTTTATTCCCATCATAATAATACTTCAAAAACATTCATCTGTGTTGTTTCACTTTAAGCATATTTAAAATTTCCCTAAACTTAAGAAGTTAACATTATTTCAATAATTAATATCATTTTTATTCTTCAGCCTAATTAGTTATCTAAAAGGGGAGCTGTATTGTTTTAATATGAAATTCAACCTATTACCCTAAAGAGTATTTTTCTAAAAATATTGTTGAAACATTTTTTAAAGAAAGATAATGAATTTCAGAAATAATTTCGTTGGAACAATATCACCATTTGGATTTCCTAGTTTTAGCTTAGCCAGTGGTCGTTTTTTTTTTTTTTTTTTTTTTTTTTGAGACGGAGTCTCGCTCTGTCACCCAGGCTGGAGTGCAGTGGCGCGATCTCGACTCACTGCAAGCTCCGCCTCCCGGGTTCACGCCATTCTCCTGCCTCAGCCTCTCCGAGTAGCTGGGACTACAGGCGCCCGCCACCACGCCCGGCTAATTTTTTTGTATTTTTAGTAGAGACGGGGTTTCATCGTGGTGTCGATCTCCTGACCTCGTGATCCGCCCACCTCGGCCTCCCAAAGTGCTGGGATTACAAGCGTGAGCCACCGTGCCCGGCTGCCAGTGGTAGTTTATCAACTTAAAAATTACTCTTTTTTTTTTTTAAAGAAAGGGTGGGCTTAAATACAGATTTTTTCCCCCAACTCCTACCTGCCGCAGGATATGAGCATTTCTAAAGCTGAAACAAATCAACATAGTTTTAAACTACTATATAAAATAAAAATGAGAAAAATCTTGGAAAGAAAAACAATGAGCAATGTAAGATTCTGATGTTATAGGAAGTTTATTTTTTTAAAAAAAATACTAAAGTATGTGCCAGTTTCACAGTGTTATTTGTCACGTTTTGGACTACATTGAGATAAGCTACACTAATAAGAAGAAATCTGCTTTTTATATTATGACATACTCACAGAGCTTTGTGGAGGAGGCCTTTCATTGTATTTTTCATCTCCTCCCACTCACTCAATGTACATAAAACAAGCTTGTTGGCAGAAAAGGAAGGGGACAAATCTAGTCTAGAGTAATCACCAAAGCATTTTCTGAAATAGAGCTGAGAATCCAGGGTCAAATTCTCTCAACTTTAGATTGTAGAGCCTGGTAGAGGCAGTTGTTTCATGCTTTCTATTAGCATCTATGATCCAAGTTGTGCAGTTATACCATTCCCATCTATGTTAATCCACAGAACACATTACATTAAACAGAAAAGTAAAAATACTTTCAGACTTCTTTTTATTTTTCATGTATTTGGTTTTTAACTTTATTTGAGTCTAAGTAAAATGGAACAATGTCAGAAATCTCCTGGGCCTAAAAGGCCGAAACCAATATGAAGCAAAGGGATGAGCATATATATGTTCAACTGGCACTGATCTGGATAGGGAGTCGTTCTGAATAATTTATACGCAGAATTTCACTTTGGAACTGAAGTAGTCTAGATCAGCTGTCTATAAATGCCTAAATTCACCAAAAAATTTCTTCACTCTCCTCTTCTCTTGGGTAGCATAGATGTGGTGTACAAATTGCCCTCCTGCTTTCTGCCCAGTGGAGATAGCATGAAGATTTTTCCTTTTCCATTATAGAAAACAAAAAATTTTGTTGTGGTAGAACTCATTATTAACCTCTTGTGAGCTGCTTAGTGGCCAGAACTTCTGATGCCCGAGCTTAATCTTGACGTTCTCTTCCTCAGAACTGCAATTAGCGATATACAAGTTAACTCAGCTCCTGAAAGGTCAAAGAAAAAAGAAAGGCTCACAACTGTCATTTAAATGGTACAGTACAATTCACAGAACACATTCTTAACCAGTGTCACATTTCATTTGCACAATAACTCTGTGAGATACATAAACAAATACCTAACATTATATAATTTATTACTTCAATTCACATCATATACATGATGAAACAAGTTCAGAGAGGTTAAGTAATTTATGCATGGTCACCAAAACCTATACCATTTCTCTTGTGTCTTGCCACCTGAGACAGAACCCTATGTGTTTCTTAGAAAAAAAAAAAAATCCCAGTAATAAAATACTACATACTGACTATGATAGAAAGATCAAGAGAGTAAGAGATACAGGATCTATATTCATCCTTCTTGAATTATCTTCACCTTCAGTATATTTGAGTACTGTCTATTATTTGACAAGCCCCCAAGTGTACTAATGTTCTCTGCAGGTACGATTCAAGCCCAATAGCTGCATTTAAAATGTCATTGATTTCTAGACACTAATACTCAAAAATGATACACAGCCCAGGTTTCTGGCATTCCATATGACCATCTGCTAGCATGGCGTGGTGCCCATTCACAAGGTAATAAGACAATTTAAGGAGCACACAGATACCAAGCATTCCAAGCCTTAGAGTGATAACCTGCAAAATAAAGCAAGCAGCTTTTCTTTTCCTACAGTGAGCAGATCCACCTAAGTCAAAACGTACCAAATCATACCTTGCATCTATTCCATTAGGGGAGATCACATTAGTTGACATGTTGACATAGGGTAGCAAATACAGAGAAGAAACTGCTGTTACTAGCTCAAACCCTTGACTCATTTCTGTTTATAGGTTACGAAGAGGAATTAAGGTACCATCCTCTAGAATAAAATCCCGGCATTTTAACCTAAGCTCAAAGACAGGCATCTGCCACAGAGGAAGTGAATGTTAGGTGGAAATTCCCAAACGCATTTTCCAATGTTAGGAAGCTTCATACCTTTATTTACTTGTGATCAATCAAATCTCCAGTAGCATGTGGCTCAGACAAACAAGAAGGTTCAACTGTTGAGACAGGATTGCATTTTCTGTGGATGTAGATATGGTACCTCTATTGACTCATCTGGCTGAGAATATACCAAAGAAGATATGGTAAACACATGTTCTCCTCTGAATCCTAGCAAGCATCTTTTGACTAGAGCTGTTTACATGTTACCTCACTGGAGACACATGATTCAGTCATTGTTTCTTCACAATAGGCTTTTTATGCCTGTATTTGAGTTGTTTAAAGAGTATGAATAGTAAGAAGAGAGGCTAAGGTAAGGTTAAAGAAGAAAAACAGGAGAAGAAATTAGAAGGCAAGGAAAAGAAAAAGGTGAAAAAAATTGACAATATAAATATGTTAATAATGATCCTACAACATTAATTCTTATAGCTAATTGCATACTAATTCTAGATAAAACTTCATTTGGCTATTAATGAAGAAATAAGTCTATTTGCTTAATATTTGTTCCTGAAAAAGACATAGTTTTTTCTCTCCTTCACCTATTTATAAAAACACATATATTCTGGAAAACAATATGGCTGTACATATATTTATTTTTCATGGATAAATATATACATGTATGTATATACAAATATGTTATTAAAAACTACACAACCAGGTGCAGTGGTATGCAACTTTAGTCCCAGTTAATTGAGAGACAGAGGCAGAAATATTGCTTGAACCCAGGAGTACAAGCCTATAGAGTGTGACGTTCATGCCTGTGAATAGCCACTGCACTACATCTTGGGCAATATAGTGAGACTCCGTCTCTAAAAAGAAACAAGATCAAAAACCTACATAAACATAGCTCTGTGTACAGACACATTAGAAACCAAAATCCACATTGTAGTAAAATCCTAGTGAATAGTATTTAGTAGGCGGCCACTTATATATAGGATATGTTCTTTCTTCTAAGCTTAAAAAGAAGGAAATTAAGTGTAAGATGTTTCATAATAAAGCATTATGAGAATATATAAAGGTGTGAATGTGTATAAATATATATTTTTAATAAAGTTGATGTGTCTAATAGAATATGATGGTCCTCATGGTAAACTGAATTTAGTTACATTGCTGAAAAAATTATTTATCGTTTTACAATTCATTCATCAAAAATGTGTTGAACACCTATAATATTCATAAGCAAGTCCTCATCCTCAAGGAATAATAGTTGTAATTATAGCAATATAAATTTGCTTTATTTTAATCTTTAATTACTTTATTTTAATCTTTTATTCAAGAGATTTAACGAGTATCTACTGTGGGTCAGGAATTGTTTTGGACTGCAATGATGTAATTAAAAAAAATCATTTCAGTCCTTAAGGTGTTTGAAGGGTGAGGTAAGACAGAAACTAGAAAATATACTACTATACAGTGTTTTATGGCAATGTAGGGGAGCACAAGTCATCAAAAAGACAATACCTTTGTATTTGCTGATTTGTGAAGATTTCACAAGGTAATTTCTAAGCTGTTTCCTTGACACTTGGAGGACCACTGATATTTTTTTCAGAATTATATATGCATCTGTGTGTGTTGGAGTAAAAAGGGGTTATACTCTGAGAGGTCCAAAGGTCATCACATAGGTGATCTCCATCTCCAGCAGCCGTGGAATCCATGACTAGCTATGGATGAGGGCAGATTAAAGGGTGTAGATATCAAAGCAGATAATAATGAGAAAACAGAGTTTCAAAACCAATTATGAAATGCCCTGATAAAAGATAAAATGTTGAAATCAGTAGGTCTCTTCATGATGGCCAGATGCATGTTATAGTTCTGTATACCCTGGTGCTATTTATTAAAAGAGGGACAAAAAGATTATGAGAGAAAAGTAAGAGATTAAAAGAAGAGCCATCAAGACAACGAAGGTCTCCAAAAAGAAAGACAGGCTTAGCTATGACTAAAAGTGTTGCTGGGTGTAAGACTATGGAGGATGCATCTGTATTCAACTTAGGGCAAGAGAACATCAAGTTTCAGGAAGGAGAGATTATGATTGTTTTACTTGCTTTCAGATAATGGATTCTCTAACCTCTTTCTTACTTTTCTTTTCCTTTTCTTTCTCTTTCTCTCTCTCTCTCTCTCACACACACACATCTATATAGGTATCCATTCATATATCCATAAAGGAAGGAAGGAAGGAAGGAAGGAAGGAAGGAAGGAAGGAAGGAAGGAAGGAAGATATCCCAAGTATAAATGGATTCAAGGTACTTGGAATTTGATAAGTTTGATTCTCACGTGAGGGTGAGGTGGTCTAGACCTATGTATGCCACAGGGGAGAAGCAGTCAAACTTAAGTCTGATAAAGAATCATCACAGGTCATATTAAAAGTAGATTTTGGTATTCTCCTCAAAGATTCTGATTCATTTGGTCTGGAATAGGATCCTGTAACATCTCCAGATGAATCTAAAATATAGGGTTGAGACCACACTTTGGGAGATGTTGCCTTAAAAAATTTAAACATCCCTTTCAATGTTATTATTTATCTGCAAGGATTAAGTTCTATAGTTCCACTTCATTTTGATGGAGAAAGGGTAGTTTCCATTTTTATAAAGCATATTAAAGTTACCAAATATCTTAGAAACACTCTTTGAATATGTATATGTATATTATAATACATTATATATACATATGTAATTCTGCTTCAATTTTAACCTCACCCTGAATTAATTCCACATTGCATATTGTTATTTTTTGAACAGGATGACTATGGTTTAAGAGAATGTCAGTTTTATGGAGAAAAGGGAAAATAAAGTAGAAGAAGGAACAGAAAAACCATCTATGAAAGAAGTCTAAGTCCCCCTCAAGGTTATCATTTTTAGTTTAACCAAAGAAACAAAAGTGAAAACCTAATATTTAAAATTTGAGTGGCTGAGGCTGGTGGATCACTTGAGCCCAGGAGTTTGAGACCAGCCAGGGCAACATGGCAAAACCCAGTCTCTACCAAAATAAAATACAAAAATTAGCCAGGCATAGGGGTGCATGCCTGTAGTCCCAGCTACTTGGGAGGCTGAGGTGAGTGGATCACTTGAGCTTGGGTCAAGCTTGCAGTGAGCCGAGATAACACCACTGCACTCTAGCCTGTGTGACAGAGTGAGGTCCTATCTCAAAAAACAAACAAACAAACAAAAATTAACAAAAAATAAAAATTAAAAAAATTACATATTTTGAATCATAGCCCAAACCAAGAATAAAAGATTAAATAATAGACCTTTGTTCTTTGTGTTCCCTCACCCTCATAAAACATAATAAGAGGTTGACATTTTTTTAAAAAGGTAGTCAAGATCTACCAGTTAAACTGAACAATAAACAGGAACTCTATTGCACCATGTTTCAGCTTGGCTTTACAGGATGAGTGAGTAACTTCAAATCTGATTAGGTTGGGAAATTTTGCCTGGACAGGTCTGAAAAGCATTGAGCAATTTCCTAGCCATCATCACACTAATTCTAGGTATGAACATACTAGAGTGAAGCTCAGCAAAGCAAAAGGACCACTAGAAGTGAGAGGGGCAGGTGCACTGTATAATAAGAAGTGCAAGGACTTTGCAGCAAGATAGAACTGGGTAGAATTCCTACCTCTACAACTTACTAGATTTCTGTCCTTACTGCAAGCTATCTATCCTCTTTGAGACTCAGTTTCCTTACCTGAAAATTGAGATGATAAGTTTTTCCTCAAAATTGTGTGAAATAAATTAGGTAAAAAGCCCACTCAATGGATGACTCACAACAAATTTTAGTTTGCTCATCCATAAAGATTACTCTTAGGATGTTGCAAATACAAACACCTAAATAATCAGCAGAAAATGGAAAAATCATAATGGAGATGTTTGTTGTTATGTTCAATACTGCTCTTCAACTGAACTATCTTTCAACAATTGGTTCTAAATATTATGCAGGCAAAATGTGTGGGAGCAATTAGTACTTGGTTCTTTTTCCGAGAGGATTTGATATGTTTCTCTCTAAAGATTTTTTTCAATCCCATGGGCTATTATGGTAGGTTAACAATCATATTTTGAGATATTAACTGATATTTCTTTTCCTGGACATTCCCCACATTTTCTGTGCATCTGATACTGTGACCATATCAGTCCATATGGAATCATCTTCCAGGGGAGGATTTAAATGGCTAAGGAAAAAGAGTCAAAATCTCAACTTTGAATTCCATTCATAAAGACAAATAACTTTGAAAAACAAGAAAAGAAGTACAAAGGATATAGAGAGAAAATTGTTTGAAAATGAAAAATTAAAAGCCCTAAGGATGTAGAGCACGGTTTATACCAAAAATAACGCTGTTGGAAAGAATAAAGGATAAAGTAAAAGATGATGTTTGAAATACAGAGTAAAGTGAAACAACTCAGAAACAGTCACATACCACATGTTCTCACATATCAGTAGGAGTTAAATAATGTGTACCGATGGATGTAGACTGTGGAATAATAGATATTGGAGACTCAGAAGGCTGGGAGGGTTGGAGGCAGGTGAGGGCTGAAAAAATGACTTAATGGGTACAATGTACACTATTTGAGTGATTGTTACACCTAAAGCCCAGACTTTACAACTATGTAATATATCCATGTAACATAAATGCAACTGTACCCCTTAAGTTTATGGTTTTTTTAAAGAAAAGGAAAAAAATCTCATTCAGATTGGAGTTATGAAAACAAATAGGAGACAGTGGTGGAAGGAGAGACTTGGACACAAAGGAGAGGGGAAGAATAGGGCTTAGCCATAAGTATGGGTTGCCCTCTTCCCCATCCTTTCTTTTTAAAGAAGCCTGTGTTAATTATAATGCCACTTGGGAATAGAAACAATGAGTTAGTAAGATGCCTTCAGGATTAGATTTGATGACAGATTCTCCGAGGTCAGACACCGAGCATGGTGTGGAAAAATATCCAAAAGATTATGAAGCTCCTAAGAGGGATGTAGAAAGGTTGAAAGAATTTCAATGGACTAGGATAAACATGCATTCGTATCCACGGGACACCCTGACTGGATGCAGTTTGGATCATACAAGCTGAAGATCCGCATGGTAGGACCATGGATACCTACTGCACATGTATCTGAGACAGAAGTTCAAGCGCCATGCCTGAGCCAAGTGAGTTACACCTCAGTGAAGACAGAATATGGCTGTGAACCACAAGGCTTCTTGTCAAAAACAGGATCTAGAGTACCCATCAAAAGAAGAGAAGGGTAAGAGGAGATTCCAAAATTAACTGAATGTGTCTCCAAAGGAGACTGAGAACAACTGAAAAAAAAAAAAAACTGAGATTACCTTGAACTATCTAGGTTTCTGTTTTGACTACTAACAGCTGCTGGAGAGCTAAAGTTTGTGTCTATATTTTGTTGTCCTCAGATACTCTATTCATTGTGACACATAACCAACAACAATCTTATGGAATATTATAATGACAAGAGTAGACATAATGCATGTTTAACTACGGCAAACATCAAGGATGCTTCTGTGATAGATGGAAGGGAGAATAAGGAAAGAAAGTTATTACTGCTCTGGCAGAAGAAGTACAAATAGCCTTCATTAAGCAAGGGCTGACATGAGCATGCTGTGCAACTGTGTAGCTTTAAACAGTATAATTATAGTAATTAAAAGAATGATTTCTATTTTTAAAACAATATTTATAGGTAGATGTTTTTTAAAGTTGGAGCCATGTTTCTATACATACATTTTAAATTATTCATGATTTATATGACTCTCCTCCTGTACCTCCTCCTCTTCATCCTTTCTTTCCAGAAGGTAAACATTGGCAATGGCCCTGTAAAAATGATTTGAAGTGAAAGCTGCCATAATTTTTTATCACTGTCTTGTCGATACAGTGATGTGACATTTTATAAGTTTAAGTTCAGTATCATCACAGGTGAAGTTAAGTCTTTCTTTAAAATTTCCAGATTCAGTAACTGAACTTGGTAACATGGCCCAATATTTCACATCTTTTCTGGTGCAACATTGCCTATACCATATCCTTTCTGCTGCATTTTAAAATATTATTTCTTATCTCCAAGGAGCTAAAAATGGCTAGCTGGAGTATCAGGAAATACCTTGCTTTTTCCTCTTTAGCTGTTTCTTCTTCAGGTAGAATTAACTCCATTCATTCATTTAGTCATTCAACAATATTTATTGTGTCTACCATATATGCCAGTTCAAATGCTTTATTATTTTAATTTTTTGAAAGTTTATGTTGAAATACTTGTTTTACTATTATATGTGGCCAGAGTCTCTATGATTTGCTTAAATTGGAAGCATTTAAACATTTTAATCAATTTTGAGAGTAATGGTTTCCACATCCCGAGGTCCTGATTGCTTCTGAAATGATGGGCTCATAGCTATGCTATGAGCCACTGAAACATGTAAAGTAGGTTCTCAAAATTAAGATATAAATTAGATTATTATAAAAACTCAGAGCTAGACAGTGGGCTAAAAAGTATTACGAGTATTCTGATAGGCTCTATTTGTTACTCAGATACAAGTTGAATGACACAATCATTTTAATTATGTGGTGCAACAATTCCAGAGGGTACCATTCACAACAACCATGGTAAAAATGGAATTCCTGGCATTATGCATAATAATGATTCTACACAGCCATTCTACAAACTCCACCACTACCACTTCCACCACCTTTGCCCCTTCTTTCTTCAAATATATTTGTGTGCTTATTAGTAGGGTGATCCCTTTCCCAGTATTCATCAGGCCAGTCTTGGTGGTCTCACTCCCCTTGCTATCACAGTTTAAAAATGTGACCCAACAAGGGTGAGAATAAATCCCCTGATGGCTTCTGGATAATGATTTCCCTTACAAAAAAAGAGACATGGAACAAGACAACACTCCTCTTCTTCCATTGGATGTAGTCTTCTCTCATGTGATGTTTGAAACTGTTGCACCCATAATGTGGAGCAAGAATCACCAAAATATTCAAGACAGTAGAAAAGAAACCCAGGAACTTCCCTACCCATATATTTTTATTGAGAGATAATAAACCCCTTAGTTATTGAGCTACTGTTAGTTTCTTCTTCTCTTACTTGCAACCAAAAACATCCTTAATGAAAGTCATGAACTTGGCTACTGCATTTATAAGTATGGAAATGAAAAATAATTTTGTTACTTGTTGCCATATCTTCTGACAAGAAAGTACAAAATGAAACAGAACAAATCCAACCTTCTGGTGTTTCCACCAGTCTCACTATGGGACTGCAAGTCACTGCCTCTTGGTTTACAAAGGACGTAATTAACATTTGGTGTTTACCAGCTGTTTTGGGGAGGTGGAGAAATGGTAGTAAATACATTAACTTGGTTTTTAAAAATTAATTGGCTGTGATACTTGGGAGATTAGGCTATAGCGTGGACTCCTAAAACACAGTTGATCCACTTGATAATTCTATGTGCATCTAGGGATTTATTTTTCTGTACCTGTATGACTGCCTTTCTCAATACCTGAGGCTCTCTTCACCTCTCTTTACCCAGAAAGTTGGAAATCTGATTGTTGTGAGTATGACACCTGTGCGTATGACTCCACATGGAAAAAAAAAAGATAATATTTAGAAACTGCAGCCAGATTTCTCAGAGGTGATACAGCCCAGACCTTGTCACTTTTGGAAACGATAATAATAAACACACTCAAAGCAGGGCACTTATTTTTATTTATTTATTTCATAATTTCAACTTTCATTTTAGATTCAGGAGCTACATGTGCAGGTTTGTTACATGGTTTTATTTCGTGATGCTGAGGTTTGGGATACAAATGATGCTGTCATTCAGGCAGTGAGCATATCCCTAACACTTAGTTTTTCAACCTTGCCCCTTTCCTGTCCTCCTCCTCTCATAGTCCCCTGCGTCTATTATTGCCATATTTATGTCCATGAGTTCCCCATGTTTAGCTCCTACTTATAACTGACTACATATAGTACTTGGTTTTCTGTTCGGCAGGGCATGTTAGATAGCAGACAGATTGTACTTAAATATGCCTTTTTCTGATTACCTGTAAATCTATGCTAATGGGGATGGACGCCTAACACTGCAATCTATTTGTATGTTTAATTTAGGTTGAGAGTCATTATTCCTATCTGTTGCCAACTAATAGGAAAGAGTATAAAAAAGGAGAACTTTTCAGTTATAAGGCTCAAGTCAACCAACATCAGGTCACTTGATAATGGTAGACTTGGCAGGGGTCCAAGGCAGGGGATCCTTCATAGATATTGTGGATGTCTTCACTCCTGTGATGCCTGTGAACTATGGTGGAGCAGCTATGTATCAGCAAGAAGGAGAGAAGAAAAGCATCAAAAAAGAAAAAGTGAATGGATATTACTTTCTTGGAAAAAAACACAGTATTTAGTGTTCTCAAAAGGATAATTTTATTTT
Source organism: Nomascus leucogenys (assembly GCF_006542625.1). Classification (NCBI taxonomy): domain Eukaryota; kingdom Metazoa; phylum Chordata; class Mammalia; order Primates; family Hylobatidae; genus Nomascus; species Nomascus leucogenys. The sequence continues at coordinate 14,093,793 of NC_044397.1, forward strand.
TCTTCTTTTAAATAATAATAAAAAAAACCACATGGCTTGTGGCCTTAAGGAGAGAAGCACAGGGACAAGGCTGCTTTTGTACTCTATTAAGGTTGAGATTAAAGTCCCTACTGATAAACTGAACATTCTTTAAAAGTGACCAGAAGCAAATAGTGTCTGTTTGCTGCTACTTTATTACAAAGACACCACTGAGAATAGCTAAGAATATACTATTTGATCTTTAACAGGTTGACCAAATGATTGCAGTTGGCTCCAGTACATGAGATGCTTTCTGCAAATTATTGTTTCTAGTTATAAACCTTTATATCTCAGAATGAATTATGTATGTATTTCATGTTTTCTTTTCTGTTATCAGCCTTGATGTTCTCATTTCAAGTTTCACCCTAGCCTCCTAATAATGCAATATTGAGGCCATTCAGACACTAATTATGCCTCCGTGGCTTTTTTGAAATGACTAAATCAGCATCAGTTCTATAATTATCATTAGCAAGTTTGTATCAGTGGCTCACATCACTTGAAAAGCTCAACTTAAATGATTTGTGAATGTACTCATCTAATACATTGAACACTCTCTATAGATACAAACAGGTGCTTGCATCTTGCTTTATGTAAAATGGAAAGTCTGTACATGCATATTGTATGAAATACATTTTCAATTTAATATTAAAATATTATTTCCATACTTGAAATATTAAGCTATATAGAGACACCCCAGATACCTGTGCTTTAAAAGCTCAGTTGGGGTGAGCAGTGTAAGGAAATAGAGAACTATTACTCACACTTAAGGCTAGACCTGATGTCTTCCTCATTTTCAGAATGTTCAAATAGGAATCTGGCAAGGATGATTGACAGGAAGAAGTATCCAAATGCAATTCCTCTGTATTTTCATTGTTTCTATTCTTGAATTATTGATATTGCCAGTAGTCATTTGCCATGAAAACAAATCAAAATACGTATGGTAAGCACTTACTTGAATGCAACACTTTTACATGTTAAAAAATATTTACAGTACACCATGCTTATAATTTAACAAAATGGCAAACTGGTAGGGAGAATAACTATAGCAAAAAAAAAGAGCATGGTACAAACTATAATCTTAATTCTGTGACTCAATGTATAAATGTTGTATGAGAAAATATTACAGGAGAAGAAAACAGCTACTGAGAGGAGAAACCGTGAAGATTTCTTTGTATCTCTTAGAAAGGAAAAGACTCACCTTAAATAGGGAAAACCTGATAAGAATTTATGAATTTAGGTCTCTTTAGGAATAGTGGAACATATATGAAAAGCTAAGCCATTGTACTTCCCAGTGGCAATCACTTTATATATGTATACACACACACACACAAACACACACATATATATGGTTTTTTTCACACTACCTATTACTAGATCCTTGTTAAAAAAGAAAGAAGAAAGAAAGAAAGAAAAAAAAAAAAAAAAAAAAAACTTGTGCCAGTCTGTAGTATTTTATGACCTACATTATTACCCTCTGGGTAGTGAAATGATGGTGCCAAACTAATTATTGCTTTGTCTAATTTTAAATCCAGGTCTACGGAGATTAACAGCTTGCACATTAATTCAAAGCACCAACAGCCCACCTAACCTAATGCCGTTTTAAATGAATTAAAAGCCCTGTTTAGGAAACTTTAATATACTTTAAATGAAGGAAATGTGCATCTATATTTTTATTCGGTTTATAAAAACTAAATTCACTTTGCTTATTTTGCTTGTTCAAACATACTCCAGGGAGGAACTTTCCTTATCTTCAGGCATTACTTCTCTTGAAAATGAAATATCTTCTAAGCTTGAAAGCATGGTCTGAGTGGAACTAATTGTAAAGTGGGGGTGGTAGTGGGGAGAGAGAGGCAGAGTGAGTAGAAAGACCATGTTCAGGTAGAGGGAAAAAATTCAATTCCAATGTATTGTCCGTTTTTATATCTTTGACATTAAATGAATGCTTTTAAACACACTGACATTTTGTAATATTACAAAATGAACGTGCAGAATTGCGCAATCAATACAAACAGACCATCTATAAAAAAGGCAAGGAAGCATATCACCAAACCTACAAGAAGGACTCACAGTTTGGGGGACCAGAAAATGCTAGACCATTGCAATTACTTCCCACCTGGTCTCCCCATTTTCAGTTCTTTTAGCTCTATCTTCTTAAAGCAGGGTTCAGCCCACATAAATCTCTTCATTACAAACCTTCCAGCACTTTCTGTTAACTGCCTACTGAAATGTAAACCTCTCAGGCTGGGAATCAGTGAAGTTCCTCTGCAATACATACCCAATTCTCATTTCCATCCTTATTTCCCATTCTGTGCCTGTGTAAAGCAAAGGGTCAACCAAACTAGATTATATGCTATTTTGGGCAAATACTTCTACAGTTTCCTTTCAATTTGTCTTTGCTCATGTCTATTTCCTCTACTTGTCTACTCATTAATTTCCCCAGTAAGCATGTATCTTGAATTATCCCAATTAATTTAGGCATGGAGGAAAAACAAAGATGGAAGTTAAAACAATTGCCTGCCCTCAAGAAGCTCAAAATCTAATGCAGGAGGGAAACACATGAACACCTTTAAAATGATGTGAGCGTACAAAGAGAGGAAGACAAATAGAGTCTGAACAGGGGAAAGATACTTAAGCGCCTCTAGGAAGGTTGGGGTGTGGGTTGGAGGAGCTAAGTGCTGAGCGTCTTAAGGGAGTTCGCCCACAGAAGAGGAGAGGAAAAGTCAACTCAGGCAGGGGGCACACTGTCAAGCAAGGCATAGAGAGGAAAAACAGCACAGCTTATGCAAACTGTAAGTGGTCTGTTTTACTGGTGCATAACAATTGCTATGAGAAGGCCAAGCACGGTGGCTCACTTCTGCAATCCCAGCACTTTGGGAGGCCAAATCAGGAGGATCACTGCAGTCTAGAAGTTTGAAACCACCTTGGGCAACAGAGTGATATCTGTTCTCTGCAACAAATACAAATTTAAGTTAAAAAAAAAAAGAATAGATTGCTGTGACAAAGTCTAGAAAAACTGCCCTGTCCTTCACAAAAGAACTCGCAATTGCCTCTAGACAGAACTCCTTTATAACTGCACTTTCTAACATTCACTTTGGGCTATATTTATCTGGCTTCATCCATAAAATATTAATGTCACTTTTCTTCAAATCCTCTGCAATTTGTAGTGTAGTACTTTTAATTATATTAAGCATTGAATACTTTCTAAATGAAATTGAGAACCATGCAAAATCAGGCAAAAGTTCCAGCAAATATACACACGCTATAAATATATGTGAATTTAAAAATATAATACTCAGGTTAATAGAAGAAAGCAAAACATCTTAAGTGAACCCATCACAGGATTTTCCAGTTTATCTCTACTGTAGAGCTAGATCACTGAGGAGATGTATGAACCACACTAATATCATTTGACAGTACCTGCATTTGAGTGTCATTCTGAGCAAATTGAGTAATTTTACTCAATGAGGTCAAGATCTTCACTAGCTTTTGTGGGTTTTTTTTCTTTCTTTTTTTTCTTTTTTTTTAGGGGAAAGGGTGGTACATAAGGACTTCTTAGTAATCTTTATTGAACTGGAAATGATGACCCTTAAACTGCAATTTTCTGGAAGCATTAAAAAATTATCTTGTCACTAATTTGCATTATTGTAAGAACTACCTCAGATTTTTGTGAGTAATATGAAAGAAAAAGTCTAGTTTCATAAACAGCTACTAAGTTCTAGAATGTGTTTTGAAACCCAGGAGTTTGGAAGAATATGTTATTAGTTTAATGTTTTATTAAAATATTTAACATTTAAGTTCAAAACTAAAAAACAATATTTGAAAAATTAAATTGAATTGTGTTTAGCATTTTATGAAAAACTATACATCATAGCCCTCCAAACTTCTTTCCTTAAAGCATCTTGTGACCTACATCTCCCTCATCTTTTCTACCCGCTGTCTACCTTCTGCCTTCACTGATTTTTTTTCCTTTCCTTTCCTCTCCCATCACTTAGGTAAAGCACATCTCTGTGTCCAGCCTAGCTCATATTTTCCGTAGTCCAGTGCAGACAAGTCTATGGTCACTTGAAAAATCACATTCAATATCACTTTGCTTATTCCCTTAACCTTCACTTTTGTTGTTGTTGCTTACATTATTTTGAGAAGAAAAAGCAGAAAAAAGTAGAATTCCCCTCTGAATTATCTTGAAAGGAAGGCCTACACACACACACACTTCTGAAGAAGAAATAGTTATGTTGATTTTTCTTCTGATTTTCTTAAAAAGCACAAGTCCAAGTATACTGTGTATTAGAAATTCACGTATTAGTCAAAATGTAATGCATTATATTTTAATGTCTGTGCATTTAAAAAGTAAAATAGAAAGAGAAATGACATTGCTAATAGAGTGGGAAAAATTGGTCAAATTTATTATTTTCTGAAATAACTGTTTCCCTGACTAGCCAATCAACTTCCTTTAAACACTCAATATTTAATTCTCATGTTATTTCAAGAAGTTTCAAAAGATATTATAGAGATGGATGTCAGCTACAGCCAGAAACATTTCTTTTGATTAAAAGTTTTGAAGACAAATGCATACAGAATATGATGACTGTTAAAATGCTTTTTAATCATACCACATCATTAAAGATCGTTTTATTAAAACAACAAAAACTATGAACATCGCAAACAATGCCATGAATCTTTGTGAAAAAGAAAGTCAAGTTTTATTTTCCTTTGCTTAAAGTAATTGGAGAAAAGCAGCTTTTACCTATACTTAAAAAAAAGGGGGAGAAATAGTGCAATGATGAACTCTCCTGTGTATCTTATTATTATGGAGGTCCCATAATGTATATTCTATTATGTAAGTCTCTTTTATTCCCAGAGCATATATAATTTCGAACAATTTAGAAACTCTGTACCTCTATCCAGTGCTCTTTTGAACAGTTTTCCAATTATTTGATTCCAAAGTTAATTATATTTATTTGCATGTTGAATGATGTTTTTTATAATGTGTATTTCAAATGAATCTATAAGGGAATTGGAAAGGTACAGTTATTATCTATTAATAAACTCTTGCTGACCACACTTTTTCCTCCTCTTTTTAAAGAGCAGGGGTTGTTTTATTTTAGATATTACAGATGAATGGCTCTAAGTCTGTCATCAAAATACACTGTTTTTGTATTCAGTGGGCACTGCATTATATATTTTATTCACTATTTGAATTTACACAAGGAACTGTAAATTCAACGCTAGGAATTTAATGTTAAAGGTTGATGAGCTCTGAACTTTTTTTAACAAACAAGAACAGAGCAGTTTTGCCCGAATTGCACAGAGCATCTGCTGTGTGTCCAGAGGACTTTTGGTCATCATTCCCCAAATGGGCAGTAACTGCGATTATGAGCGCTTCACAGTTGTTTTTTTTTTTTTAATTCATCTGTACTCAATCCAACAGTGACCCACAGATATTTTCCTACACTTATTTCTTTGTGGTAAAATCCAATGAACAACTTTTCATAATATCATTTTCAAAGCCATCTTGTAAAATATAACTAAAGAGGTTTCAGTGTTCTCTGTTACATCAGAATAAAGTTCTTCTGTTTTATTTCGAAGACTCCTTTTTAAAAAAATTCACAGAAAGGTCAAATCCATTCCAAATAGAAATCTCATTGCTTAGAAATATTTCTTAGGATCTCGAATCACTCTTTTTTTGTCTTTTAAATTCTGTCATCTGCCTCGATTTAACTGAAATAATTTTTATTTCTCAGTGTGTTAGCTAAAGGCATCCATTCAAAGGTAAGAACATCATAAAAGGTGAATGGAATTAATTTCAAAGTATATATTTGGCATTTTTAAAGAGCTGCATTTCAGCATCTGGAGAGCTGCAATTTAGGCTATCAAATCTACAACAGAGAAGCTGGGGGACATGTGAACACCCTTATGAGGAGGGTCAGTCCTCAGCAAGTGCATTTTCGGTTCCAACCTTCAAAGGTAACATTTTCAGCTTGATGGGCTCCTAGTGGAATATATAATTTTCCTCTTTCATTCTTAGCTTCGTTGAAATATAGAGGACTGGATGTCTACCAGGCCAAAGTATAAACTCACCATTTATCTATTAAAGTCATATTTAATGAAAACGAAGAGAAATTATGACCCAATTCACTCTCTTTCTCATTACAATTCCTAAAGAACTTTGCCGGGCACATTATCTCGTAGACATCATGATCAAATGTTATTGTTTGCTTTATTATCTCAGTTGGATGGTTGGCTAGTCTAGAATGAAATAGGTTGAAGGCAGTACTCTCAGCCTAGAAGTCTGAATGAGGTTCCCATTCAAATGATCCTGATTGTTTGCCGGTGGGGCGGGGTCATTAGTAAACCAACTGAGCTTACACTGCATAGTAAGCGTCTGGATGCCGCACATTTACATCTAACAAGAGACCCCAGAAAACGTGTGTGTGTTTCTTAAACCTTATGTTCCGAACAAAAGGCTATCTCAGCAACAGACAATCAGCACTGCATTGCTCCCTGGGATGCGAGCAACACACTCAACTGCACATTTCATTCTTCCTCGGCTCCCAGCACCACAAAGCCCCTACTCTCTTCCCACTCCTGGGTCCCCAGATTACTCCATAGAGGGGGGTTGGGAAGGCAGAAGCCTAACGTCTATGCCTGCGCACCAGCCGCCGACACCAGGGCCCCCCGGGCGCTGCTTTCTCCAGCCCGAGCCGCCTGGGGGAGGTAGGGAGGGGAGCCAGGGAGCGCGAGAAGGGACCGCACACCTAGACACTTAGGATTTTATTTATTCACAGGGAGGCGGGGGAGGGGAACTGGGCGAACGCGAATTTTCCCCCCGAAGTTGCCTCTTTTAAGCAGATCAAGTCGTTTTCTGGCTGGTGCTGGGGGGCCCCGGGGAGGGTACCGGTGAGGTCCGGGCTCTCAAGACCAGATCCCGTCCCGTGCGCAGAGGGGGTGGGGAAGGGCGGACGCGCCGCAGCTGTCGAGAGGGCCGGGAACCGGCAGGGAAGGGCCCGCGGGCCGGGGAGCAGCGCGGCTCTGTCCCGGGCCCTCCAACGCAGGCCGGGGAGCGCAGGGGCCGGCTGGTCACGCGTGGGAAAGAAAGCCCCCTTCCCCCTACGGCGCTGCTCCCCTTTCCCCAGGCTGGGCCGCCCGAGTGCGTGCAGGGAGAGCTGCGAGTCCCCGCGCGCGTAATCATGACCTCGGGGCCCCCTCCGGGCCGCGTGAGCGCGTCGGCGAGGCTGGGCGGCCGCCGCGGCCCCGGCCGTGTAACATGACCCGAGCGGCCGGCCGGCCGGCGCGGCGCGGCCATTGAGCCCTCCCTGCCCATGAATCTCTGGCGCGTCTCTAGCTCGCTCGCCCGCTCGCCTCCCGCCTCCCTTTCTCCCCCGCCAGCTCCGCGGGCTCCGTGCGCCTCTCCCTCTCCCTCCTGGTCCTCCTGCTGCCCATCTCTCTCCACTGCCCGCCTCTCGCCACTGCCTCCCGTCTTCTCTCCCTCACGGCAGCCTCCGTCTCTTTCTCCTTCTCTCCTTTGAAAACTGATCTTTGGCTCTTAGTGTGAAAGTGATTTGAATTTGGCTCGGCGGCGCTCTGCGCCTGCGCCCAGCCTCTGGCATGCTGGCTCCTTCCAAGCAGCTGTTTTGGGTTTGAAATTCCAACATGGCAGAGGCTGCAGTCCGTCTTCCCTTCAAAAACTTGGAATGATTTCAAATCATAGGCACCTTCACTTAACCCTAGCTTCCATTCATCAGCAAACACATCGGATCGATGCTACGCTAACCTATCGGGTTCTCTCTCCGCGCGTTCAGGTAAGAGGAGCTTCGTAGTTTTCTACCATCTGTTTAAATTTGTTTTTGTTTTATTTTTAAAGAATATAAATACATCCAAGACCTGTAATTAAAAGAGATCTTCGAGTTGTGCCGTAAACATTAAATTCAATTTCCACTCGTTTCTATTCTGTACGCCAACCTGCTGTCTAATTTCTCTGTTCAAAGTAGCCCTGAAACATTATAATGCATATTTTTGCTGCTTAATCATTGTAACAATAGTATGGGATTAAGAGTTCGCGATTGCAAGAATCTCGCGTTTCGGTATATTGGGCTTACTTATTACTATCTTTTTACTTCAAAAATAAAAAATAAGAAAGCGGAGCCATAGGGTGGGGCTAGACTTTCTTCGGGAACTAACTTCTAAGTAAATAAGAAGTGTAAATAAGAATCTTGCACACACACAAAAAGTTGAGGTTAAATTACAATCTCGTGGCTGGGGGAGTGAGAAGATGTCAGAAGATCGGTTGCAGAAAAATGTAAGCACATCATCTAGGAGGGGGTACAGCGTGGTGGGCGTATTGTTGGCAAGGAACGGGAGAGAAAGATGTATAATTTAATGGTATATACAATCCACTGATCCTATTACCGTCCTCCCCGGAGCTCTTGTTAGTTTCAATGGGAGTGAGTGAAATTGACATGGACTTGCATTCCTGGTCATGTGCTTTTTTTCCTTTCTTTCTTCTCCTGTGATCTGAGATCCCCTTTTTGTTGATGTTGCTTTCCCCCTTAATTATATGCATGTAGGTTAAATGAATACCTGACGAAAGGGCCCACGTTTCAAGGCAGTGACATTTGATAGCTGAGAGGAAAAGTGGCTTTAATGAAAAGCAACCTTTGGAATTCCTGCTTGTGAGAAATCCAATTCAGCTTTTTGTGCTGCCAGCAAGAAATGATCAGTAGCACCAGTGTTTATGGTATGTCAGTTTTGGAATTTACTTCCTTTGCATCTAAATAGGAAAGACAAATGAAATGGCATGATAAAACCATTGAAGACTGCCTGGCAAGCAGTTGCTCATGATATAGAATTCCTTTTTTTAAAAAATATATGCTTAATGTCACCATGCTTTTTTTTCTTTTGCTATCACTTGTTTGTATATTGCAGTTTTGATTAATATATTACTTGAATCCACTTTTATCGGTTTTAGCTGTCATCCAGAAGTTGCACGTTACTAGTAATGCACTCTCTATATATAACTGCTGAAGTCAAATAGTATGTAAATTAGTTAAACTCAGTGTGGGTTTTTTTTTTTTTTGAAGGGGGGAGACTGGGCAAAGGGGAGAGGGCAGGAGTGTTGGGAAAGATTACTAACTAATGAAAGTATATCTATATATATGTACACACACAGGAATAGGACTGGATGAAAATTTTATTTTTCTCAATCTATTAATACAGTTTGACTATCTGCTCTTGATGATTGCACTTTGTGGAGTAATCGGTTCTTCTGAGTGTGGTTTTTTTTTTGGGGGGGGCGGGTGAGTGAAGAGGTGTTTTTTACATGAAAATAAAAATTATATTTTGATTGTCCAAAGTCCTCGAAGTCTTTTTAAAGAGCAGGGATAGGTTTTTTTTTCCCCCTTTCCATTCACTTGTCTGCCTGTCAGCGCTTTTTACTTTTAACTTGTGACAGAATTAAATAATCAGGCACTGAAATTGACTTCGTTTGAAATCGCTCTTTCCTCTTTCTTTACAAAAAAAAAAAAAAAAAAAAAAAAAGTCAGTTAAATGGAGTGAGAGGGGATTTTCAATAGCTCTTGTGGCAGTGCCCTGTGTACACTTTGTGATATTCAATTAAGACTGAGAGGGAACAACAACAACAAAAAGATGTTAAAGTATTTTGCATAACCAAAGGATATGTCCACTTTAGACTTTTTTTTTTTTTTTTTTGGTTGTTGCTATATTTACCCCATGACCGTTAATTCCTCCTGAAAAGAGAAAAAGAAGGAAAGAGAGAATATGAAAAAATAAATAACAGTGGGGCAAAGCTGCCAGGGGTCTGTAGTGTGGCCGTGGTCACTGCTCTCTCCTAACACAAATGTGAATACGAAGAGAGGAACTACAAGACCCGTTGCGCGACATACACTTCTGGTTGGACTCTGGTGACTATTGAACTAAATACACACCACACTTACACGATAGGAAGGATTTGATTGAATTTTGCATTTGGAACTTGTTGACTTTGAAGCGATCAATAAGAAGACTGTTTATTTTAGATGCACATAATTTGCCCTGAGAAATGTTTTAAGGAGGAGAGAGCACAGCTTTTTTTCCCCCGGAGCTGTTGGAGCGAATGGGATTGCCAGATGGGCGATTTCCCTCTGTGATGTTAAAGCTGTAATATATATTCAGAGCAGATTGGGCTGCTGCCTGTGATGAGGAGGATATTACATTTATAAATTTTAAATCGGAGCTCGGACAATGTGCTGAGAGCAGAAATTGGATGGTTTGACTGTTCACCGTATTGATACTTAAATGTGATTTCTAGGTGGTACTAATAATAATCATTGCAATAATTCATGAAAAACATACTGGCATAGGCAATTATATAATTCATGACATTTAACAGCAGATTTGAGTGTGTAAATTGCCCCCCTCTTAAGTCTCTGCTTACTATTAAATAATAGTCACATAATTCATTTCCCTATGTTTAAATGTCCGATGTGCACATGATGTTAACTTAGGAGGCTTGTTATCATATATTAGAATTCTAGGGGTGAAAGTTTACATACATATATATAAAGTAGACACTTGTGTATATGTAGAAAGTGGCGTTAGTGCCTCTTGTTTTCTAATTCTTTACTCTGATTATTTTTAGATTTTGTTTGTCTCAAATGTGCGGCCTAAAGGAACCAGAGCTACAAACCTAAAAGACTAGAAAGTGGGCAAGTGCTTACACTCTGGCAGCTCTGCTGTTGCAAATTAAAAGTGTGTTGTGGTCAGGAAATGAAAGCTACAATGTCTCTTTTGAACAAGTCGTTTATCAAGAGAAACATCTATCAGGGACTGCCTTGTCACATTGATCCTCTAAAAGTTAGGTCCGAGGTGGAAGCTGCTTTGATGTTTTTGATCCTAAATTTAATACAACAGAAAAAAAGCAAGGATATTTTCACCAGTATAGATTTTTAAAAATGTTTCCTGGAACCAACAAGATCTATTTATTAGGATTTCACTGTGTGTGAAGTTTTCTGGATGTAACAGTTGAAAGGTTGAAGGGGAAATCCCAGACTTTATAAATTGATGATTGTTAGAATATACATTTATAATACATTTAGTGATGGCTGGCTTCTTGATGCACATGGAATGGACGTTTTGAACACAGATTGTTCAAAAGGAAAATTATTTTGAAAGAGTATTTTGGAAGAATATGTAGTGAGTCAAGAGTTTTTCATTCATTCAAATTTTAGTTATCCTCTTCTCTTCTTCCTCTCTTTTACTCCTTCATGCTTGCTTCTTATCTTCATTATATTTGTGACAAATTAGCTTTTATTTGGAAAAGAAACATTATTTCTACAAAAACCATGTCCCAAAACATGCTTGCACACATCGTCTCTATTGTTTATTAATTGTGCATGTTTATGGTTATCAATATAAACTGCATGGACACATAAGTCCTTTGGAATTTCAGCTTAAAAATAGAGGTATCAGATTAAACATGCTATGTGTTCTTGAATAATGAATATGTTGTATGCATTATTTAAAATTTAAAAGGTATTGTTAGGAAAATGACCAAGTTAAAACAAAATTGTGAAAGCAGTTAGAAGCAGCCTGCTTCATTTTGGGAGGCAAAGATAGGAAAGAAGTGTTTCTTCTTTAAAATAGAGTTTTTGGATACTTGTCTTACACTGCTGGAGGCAACTTGTTATTTCATGTAGGTCTATCATCAAATAAGCAGCGAAGAGTAGGGTGGGAGTTTTGAGAAGTGTAATACTTGCTAATTAATCATGTCTGAAATGAAAGAATCATAGCAGGGTAATAAAGTCTCATTGTTGTTTTCCTGGAAGAGGGTAAGACTTCTGTTTGGAAGCTGTATGTGTGAGTTGATTTGCTTTTCTCTTCTCCTAAAAACACAGTTTATAGGGTCTCTTTGGAATTATTTCAAGAACCATCTTTTTTTTTCTGAAAATAAAAATACAGTCTCCTGACTGTATTGAATCAGTAAGATTCTTAAAACTGTATCTGATATCTTGAGTGAAAATAGGGGGTTTTATTCTTTAGTTATATTTAAGGCTCCTGTAGCTGAGTTTCCAGGGCTGATATTTTTTTCCTTCCCATAAATAGAAAATATTTTTTGTTTTTGTTTTTATTCGTGTTAGGCAGGAACTTTGAAAACCTTTTTGTAGATACTTACTTCTGATAGATATAAAAGAGTGCAGAAATTTCATTAATTACTTTTAGATGATAATATAAGAGTGTAACCAGAGAGAAGAAAATAGGTAGTATTTCCAAGAATCTATAGAGACCATCTGTATTATTACTTGGCATTTCTAAGATAGTCTAAGATATAAACCACCTGAAAAGATAAATGGATAATTTCATTATAGGTTAATTATTTTTTCCTGAGCTTCTGGTTGTCACCTTTTAGAATTTAGTATCTTACTCAGTACATGCATAGGGACAGATCCACAAAGTTTGAGAGTCTGCACTGTTTTTCAGAATGTTCATGTCAAGGTGAAGACAGCCATGCTAATACTTCCCTGTTTTTGTCTGTGCGAGTGTTTGGATGCCTTGAATGATTGCCTAATTAAGTAATCAGTTTTAGTGGCCCAAAATCAACAGAATTACTAGATGTATTTGAAACAATTGCAGGCTTTTACGGTTTGAACTTTCTAGTTCTTAGAACCGTGGTTTAATAGAAATAGAAAGGTGCTGTTTTACCTTTGATCAATATATTCTTGAGTGCAGATTTCACATACTACTCTTTATAAAGTACTGTGTTGTTGAAGAGCAAATACATTTAATTACCAGGAATTTAAATTGATTTATAAATTTTTGATTGGAAGAAACTATTCTGCAGATGTTTCTGTGAAATATTGACATATGCTACTGATCGATAGAACTTGATTAATCCACATATCTGCTGTTTTTCTTGAGTCATTGATAAACTAGAATAAACAAATGGTTCAGAAAAAGCTACAAATTTTAACTCTCAATAAAAAATAAACTTATGTGTCTTTCTTTTGAGATATACAAGAGCTAGTGTTTTACTGAAATCGGTTGAACTTAGAAATTATTTGGGGGTACCACTTAGAAGCTTACAAGTCCCAAAATTCTGCCTTTCAATCACACACACACACACACACACACACACACACACAGGAGCAAGAGAGGGAGATTGTACCTATATTTTTGTTTATTGAAAGAATTTTTTGACACACTGCAAATAAATGGCCAGTTTAGCAAGTGCTTTCCATGGTTGGATTTTGTCATTTTCTTCTTTTTTTCCTAAACTTGAATTTTTAGCATTAACTTTTTCATATAACTTCTGGCAGAAATTTTAAGCATAGCTGCCTTGGTATGATTGCTGATTACTGATCTTTTTGATTTTTTTATGCTATCATTTAAATGGCAATTTTCTTTCAGAAATGTTTATTTTAAAAAGTAAAATAGTAGGAATAAGGAGTATGAAAGAATATACTCAAAATAAATGGTACCTTGAAGTTCGAAACAAATCAAAAGCAAGGGGTATGCTAAGTTTCCTTAGGGCAGCACCACAGGTGCCTGCTCAGAAGCACTGCCTCAATGCAGCACATCCGTAAGTACCTGTTGACAACAGTAGTCTTAGCTAAGAGACTGAGGAGGCAGAAAGATAGGTGATCAGAAACCATCAAAACATGAGATATCATATGGCACTTTCTGTTAATAATATTTACATATTTTATGCAACAAATCTGCTTGTTGTCTTGTTATTTGAATATTGACACTTTGCTTAACATTGCATATGGTGGGCTGTTGTTTCAGGGTGTATCAGAAGCAGTAAATCCAAAGGAGAATTTCAATTTAGATGTATTTATGTTAAATATATGTAAAAATGGATATGTTTGCTCACATTTTAGCTCTCATGACTTTCACAAAGCATTTATAGTATCACTGCTTCCAATCATTTTTGAAACTGATACATCTTGAAAGTAGAATGCATGATTTATTATATGAAGGCCCAAGGTTAAACATTTTTTACCCTATAGCTCAGCTTAAGTATTGGTATTTTTGTGTTGGGAAATGTTTTTTAGAAAGTATGTTTTATAATTTTGGAAAATTTGCTTCTTACTAGGTTTCTGTTCTCATTTTCATAGGATGAGGAGCTTTTAACCAAACAGTTATTAAGGATATATAATTTACAGTAAAGTTTTTTATACTACAGAATATGAAATGTAAAATACCTATAAAATGTTTTCTTTTACCCCATTTCATTATGTTGAAAATACCTTTACTCTCTTTCTTTGCTATGTTTTCATTTCTGCTGGTATTTTACATACTTATTCCATTTTTCTTGTGGATATATTCCTGGCATGAGAACAGAAACTGCATTTTACTCCATTTAGCTATATATATATATATATTTCATATATATTTCATATGTGTATATACATATGAAATATATATGTGTGTGTGTATATATATGTTTTGTTTTTCCCGATTCAACTGTTTGCCTTATGTCAACTGGGTGCTTTTTAAACAACTGATAATTAAATGTCATCTATTTATGAGAGCAAATTCATCTGAGAATGGGTGACCTCTACTTTCATGCATTAGTTCATGATGAAATATTATTCTTGGAAATAGTAACATCTCAAATAAAATTTTAAAGGTAGTGCAATGTGAAGCCGTGGGTTTCTGTATGTCCTTCTAAACTTTTTGCTTATCTTTTGACTTATTATCCTCACCATTAAGAGACATTTTTACCTTCACCTAGGACTAGCTACATGATTTCTGAGGCCCAGTGCAAAATTAAAATGTAGGCATCTTGTTCAAAAATTAATTTGAAGACAGCAACACAGAGCATTAAACAAAATGCAGGGCCCTGTGTTGTGTGGTGGGGTGGGGGCCTGTGTGCCTGAACAAATGATGGGGCAATGAAGCCAGCCCTGCCTTCACTACCTGCAGACTTTTATCTGGGGCCAACTTTGTGGAAGTCACTAGGTTTCCTATTAGAGACTGACTATTCCACAATGATTCCATGTGCCTCTGCCGAAAAAGATACTAATGAGAGTTGAGTAAGAAAACTGATGGGAAATGAACCATTAAGTATCTCCTGCTCTTTCTATATCTGAACTGGGGATTGAAATATTTGCTTTCGTCTCATCTTGCCCTTTGTCTGATATATCTCCTATATATCATGTGACTTTTTGCGCAAATATTCTTAAAAGGAACTTTCTGTGTGTGTGTGCGTGTGTGTGTGTGTGTGTGTGTGTGTGTGTGTTTAATGGTTTGCATGTAGTTACATACTTCAATACTTATCCCAGGCCCAGAATAATTGTAGTAGTAAGAGCTGAGGAGGTTCTCTGTTGCCAAGTATTGCCACTATCCCTCCTCGGTTAAGGCACAAGAAAAATGAGTATTTTTATGTAGAAATCCTACATTATCTGATACAAAATGCTGACCATTAAAAAAACGAAAGTATGCTCATTGAGTGACAGGAAGGGGGGCAAACCCCCAAATAACCTTGTTATAATAGTATCAGTATTGATATGTGGACATTAGAAAGTGGTATTTTAGCTATATAAACATGTGGTGACAGCTGTGTTAAAGAGGAAAAGTAACTGTTTCATGCAGTAACACTAATGTTGCAGTATGCTATATTCAAATCCTGGAGTTAGTTTCTCAATTTATATTGCAATAACCTCCCTCTCCCTGAAAATTAGTCATATGACTCCTTTACCAACGTTCTGTGCTGATAGGTGGACAAAACATTTACATCGTTGCTTCCCAAAGTACTTCTCAATGAGATCAGACTTCATATTGAGATACCTAAAACTGAATTTTGAAGTCAAGTGGCTTTTTCAAATCAAAACAGATATGATGGAATGTCCAGCAAGTATGGATCTGAGTGCACTTGAAGTTGCACCATTTATTTTCAAAAGATATTTCTCACATCAGATGACTCTGCCAGGAAGGGAAATATCAAAGAGCTTGGAAAAAGTAACTATTCTTTTATGTAATCCAAGACTGGGGTGAAAGTGGGGGGCTTTAAAGATATTTTTGAGGAAGAAAAAAATTGAACTTATTTTGAATGCCTTGTTAGACTTTGTCGGGAGAAATGCTACATATGAGACTTTCTGAGAAGAAAAATCTTTGCCCTGTGTAATAACAAGGCATTGCTCTCCACACTGATAGGCACTTTAATGAAAGAAAGCTTGGAAATAACTATTATAACAGTGTCCCATTTAAGTAAAAATTTACCCCACAGTTTAGGAATCTTTTTTTTTTTTTTTTTAACTAAGCCATTGCAAACTTGAAATATTTTAGTAGGTTGTTAACCACAATTCACATTTTCTAATGTTCTGTGTTCTATCTCCAAATTCTGTAGTATAATTTCAATTGGGACTCTTCTTTTCCTGCTTTACTCCTATACTTGGAATCTTGTATTTTCATATTAAACGTTCTGCTTTAAAAATGATTAAACTAGGAATCTGGGTACATAAGTGGCAATATAGTATATTGTTGTGCCAAAAAGAGATTTTTTATTTTTCATGTGTTCATTTCTTTTCCCTTTCAATTTCAAATTGAAGATTGTAAACTCTTTCTTTTAAATAATATACCTCAATGATGCTAAAATATAAATCTTAATTAGGTATGATTCACTGATTTTCATCTTAAAAGATAATTATTCTGAGTAGGATAAAAAAAGGTTCCCTTAAGATTGAAGGCATTTTCATTAAAATCCCCATTTTCAGATCAAACAAATACTATGAAATAAACAGTACTATTATTCTTTTATGCTTAAGAGTTTGTACTTTTCAATTAAAGTATATGGATGAAGAAATAAGGCTATAGATAATGGCAGTCTCATTGTTTGCAAACTAAGTGCTTTTGATAAATTTTACTGCTAGGAATTACGTGGATCTAAGGGAATCTTTTAAATAAAAATTACAGTTTTGATTATCTAAATGGAATATGTTCTTGTGCATGTGCATAGATATATTTCTTTGTGAAGGTATTGATGTCAGGGACACTTTTGGTATTCCTTTATGAGTAATTAGGTTAACGGGGTTAGTTAGAAAATGTATCCTTTCCTGGAAAATGAAAAATTACATTCAAGCAGAGGTAAAAGAGTAGAACATATTCATGACTTTAAGTACTTAAAAAGATATTTTATGAGTCACATTTGAAGAATAATACCCAATATGTAACTTGTTAAGAATAATCGCCATTTTTACTTTCTAAAGCACATCTATATTAAAACTGACTTTCTGTTCATGACTTGCAAATCTGGAGTCAATTTTAGGCCCAACTTACAAAAGATGTGGCTCTTATCCCCCCTGCCCTTACCGTGGTATCCTATGCCAGTAGAGTCAGTACAAAGTTCTCTTTTAAAAGAGAGATTTTCATTTGCATTATTCAGAAGATTAAGCAACGTTTTTGGAAGGGAAATACTGATAGGACCCAAATGTAGACATTGGGACCCTGAATAGCCTGTATCCTTGTCTGACAAACTGGAAGGAAAAAATATTACCAGCTTTGGAATTTTACATGCCTGTATGAACAGTGCTTTTTCTTTCTCTGGGAAGATTTTAAACATACTATGAATATAATAAGTGTTACCTAATTGGAAAAATATGTTTTCTATAATTCTAAGAGTACTAATCAACCAATCATTGATATTAATTTACTCATGGATGGTAAGGTAGTAGAATTTTATTCAGAAATGAATGTCCAGTTGGAGCTGGTATCTCTTTAGAAAGTGAAAAAAATTATACATAAGCAAAATTCTTTTGGGAATCTTTTAAAAACATGGGTGTGAAATCTCCATCAATAAAATTTTTGGCAGTTAAAGTATTACAAAAAAAATTGAAAGCTCTTTATTATGTACTGTTCTTTAATAAGCCTCTAAATGAGCATATACAGTGCAATAATGCCTTTTTTGTTTACTTTTTTGATTTTTGTCTTGTTTTATTTTGTTTTAGCATAAAGTAAAAAGAGCTTATAGGTAAACTATTTTGTACTATTTATTTTTAAAGATATCTAGTAAGGACAGTACAACATATAGTATAGGTTTGTTCATAATGATGGGTAAAAAATCTACAATTTTACCACCATGTAATGGTAGTTCCTTGAAATTTTACCCTACTACACCAAAATGCCACAGTCACTAAGATGGGAGGTGTTGCTGATATATGATTGGAATGCACATGTATACTTAAATACATAATTTTTAAAAAATTGTCCTTATTTTCTAACAGCTTGTTGGTGTCCTTTGCTTAGGGCTAAGGGGAAAATGTTTTCTGCTATTTTGCTATTTGCATACTCACCAAGAACCTTGCTGTCTAAGCCATCTTCCTACCTACCTAGCTGTGTACCGTTTGTTTTTTTCTTTTCATTTCTTTCTTTTTTTAAAAATTTTTGATATTTATCTGCAAGGCTGGTTATTACTTGATCATCTGGAAAATCAAATTTCATTTCAGCCACTGGAATATGATATTTAGATAATGAGAGGTAGTTTGAATTAATTAAGAGGATAATATTAGGGTTTATATTAGGGAAAAGTAAAGCAGCATTTGTTGTCATGGATAACCCGCCCTTCTTGATGAAAGACAACATGTAGGAATAGGGGAAGTAGGCACAAGTTCAAGAAAGTCATTGAGGCAAAGCTAACGTTAAAGACTGTTTTCATGTGGGTGTTACACAAAATGATATTGGCAATTTTGTAAATTAAACCCTAATATTAATTATGTAAAAAAAAAACCTTATCACTTATTAAGAATCATTGACTCATATTCAGTAAATAGCATGTAGCACTATTTTAACAAATTATATTCTCCGTTTTAGGAACAACTGATTTTATATCAAATCCTGACTATGTGGGATTTGTGAGTATGCAAATTAAAACAACTATTCTCGTTTTTGTCCCCATAATTTTAAAAAGTGTGAAAACATATATATATGTCTTTAAAGGTGGTTCAAATTATTCTCAGACTCTTTTTTTCTTTCTTAACATACTCAAGCTTTTTAGGCCACAAATGAAGTGACAGAAGAAAATCCATTGAAGATGGAGGTATATGTCTTTTAAGGCTTCTTTTGGAAACTAATGTATTTATTGCCATTATGGAAGTTCAAATCATTGAATACTTTGAATTGCTTTTAGAAAAATTTGATGTTATATTTTGTATCAACTCAGTAAATGCTAGCTATAACTTCGTGACCAAACTAAAGCCCCAAACAAGCAAAATAAATAAATAAATAATAAAAAACTTCTGCCTAAGCCCTACACCAGATCAGTTAGATGAAATTTCAAGCTCCTCAGATGATTCTAATGTAAACCAAACGTTTATATATATCAAGAGATCTTAAAATTTTTACCTTTTATAAAATGTCATTCTTCCTGGTTTGAAGTTAGGAAAATGAAGATATCTATTCAGAACTGAATATACTAATGACATGTACAGATAGCTCATCATCTGGCTGAAGTTCAACAACCTATCTAGACTTTTGAAAACATTTCTGTCAGTCTTGCAAGAACATCTCAGGAAAGTAACAATGATGAAGGACAGTGTCAGCAGAAGTCCACAGTCTATCATTTTGTTACCTTGGGTAAGCCATTCAACCTCCCTGAGCCTTAGTTTTTAGTTTACTTTTTTATAAAAGAAGAGATGATTGAGGTGATCCGATGATGACTAAGATTTCTTGCAGTTTTGTATACTCCATGACTGCTTTGTCATGGACTAGTGAACTTAAGTAACTTGAACCTTGCTAGTCGTCTAAAAGATGCAAAATTATTTTTGTTTCTCTTAAGAAAGCTCTAAAAATTATCTTGGAAACAATGTAGAAATCTCAAGGACCATTTATTACTTTGTTAAGCCCATCAGAAGAGATGATAAGCATTCATTAAATATGCTTACTAATTGGTTGCATGCTAAAGTGTCAGCAATTCTAATATCTTAAGAGTTGATGGGTATTAGTTAGCTAATGCTTTTCTCCTGTAAGAGATTTCAATAGAGTGGCAATCAGATTAAGTTAAGCAGTGGAGTTAGAGACCTCAAATCCTTAAAATATTTAGTATGAAAGGTGGACTTTTATCAAACTGAAAGCAATACTTTTTTCCTGTACTTTATCAGCAACTAGTCTTTGTTCACCTTCTTTTTGCTTCCTGGCATGTTCTTCTCCGCTTGTTGAAATCCTACTAGGATTTTGGTATCCAGGTCAGATGTTGCATCATCCATGAAGACTTCTTTGAGGCATCCTAATCAGGATTGATTTTGACGTCTACTTAATTGTCCCTTAGAACATTTGAAATGTCTCCTTTAGATCACTTACCATCATCTTTCTCCTAATATAGATTGCTAGGCATTTGTGTTTCTCTGTTATGAAACTGTAAATTCCTTGAGAGCACAAACATCTAATTCATTTTTATTTTTAATCTCCTCAACATGTGTGTATAGCATAAAACCTATAATAGGTATTCAATAAATGCTTGGTGAATTGAATTGATAAAAGCATAGGAGACTATCACTTGGTTAATATTTTATTTTATTATTTTATTATTATTATTATTTTTGAGGCGGAGTGTTGCTCTGTCACCCAGGCTGGAGTGCAGTGGCGCGATCTCGGCTCACTGCAAGCTCCGCCTCCCGGGTTCACGCCATTCTCCTCCCTCAGCCTCCCCAGCAGCTGGGACTACAGGCGTCTGCCACCACCACGCCCGGCTAATTTTTTTGTATTTTTTAGTAGAGACGGGGTTTCACCGTGTTAGCCAGGATGGTCTCGATCTCCTGACCTCATGATCCGCCTGCCTCTGCCTCTCAATGTGCTGGGATTACAGGCGTGAGCCACCATGCCCGGCCGGTTAATATTTTATTAATCTTATTTTAAAAAATTAAAAGGTGATTTTTAAATATTTAAAGAATGGATCTATGAAAATTGTATATTTCACTAAAAAATTGAAATTTCTATATTCTTTATATAATGTTATTACCAAAGAGAGACTTTATAACCCTGAAAAATTGTTTTATAATTATATACTTAAAAAGGAGCTTACAGTCATTAATTCTATTTTTGTATCTCTAGATAGGAGAGCCTTTAAACTCTTTTATAAAAAACATTATGCTATCATTAAAATCCTATAAAACATAAATCTATAGCCTACTTTGATTATAGGTGTAACAAATAGCTTTAAATCACTATTCTCTATGAAATATTTTTTTCTCATGTGTTTGCAGACAGAAAAATTTGAGGGTACAGAATCATAAAATATTAGACTCTGAGACTTCCAGATTGACTTCTTACCAATATAGAGTTGATTGACAGTTGGTCATTCTGCCTTTGGTTGAACGTGAGAAATAAGTACCTCCTAAGGCATTTCTTTCTATTTTGTCCTTTCTCTGATAAATAGGCAGTTTGCAAATATGTGCACTATCAGTACTTAAGACAGATTTCCTTGGAAACATGATGATACTGGGGTGGTAAAATGTGAGATGCAAACTAGTTGATCTACAGTTGATGCGATAACTTAATTCGTGATTTGGTTAACATTTTAATT
Organism: Nomascus leucogenys; assembly: GCF_006542625.1. Taxonomy (NCBI): domain Eukaryota; kingdom Metazoa; phylum Chordata; class Mammalia; order Primates; family Hylobatidae; genus Nomascus; species Nomascus leucogenys. The sequence continues at coordinate 14,115,319 of NC_044397.1, forward strand.
GGGACCCTTATCTAACTAAACAGTGTCTATTAATTTATTTTGTACTGAATACTGAGCGGTAAACAATTTAGCTGGGATTTCTAGCTCTTTTAGGTGTTCAATAGCTTTACCAGTTGGGTTTGTGTGCTCATGGAAGGGTCAGCTACTTTCTCAAATCTGCCGTGAATGTTACAATAAATAGCATTACAGTATTTCTAAGGCAAATTCAATTTGATCAAATGTTAAATTATAATGAGTTAGACAACAGTGTTTGACAAGATTTATATTTTATATTTGTGTTTTTAAACCTAAAGATGTACCAGAGAAAAGCATTGCTCACATTGCTTCGTCAAACAACCCAGAAAAAAACAAAGACTCTATTGTCATTCTTTTAAAAACACAATTTTACTAAGAAAACCTATAACCTTTACTGAAAGCTCACTCATTTTCTTCCAGTTTGGGCTCTTGAGAGCTGAAAAGTTCTAGATGCTATCTTACCACTTCATATTGAAATCTAGGTTGATGTCATACACTCTATGCAGAAGAAAGTATCTGTAGTGCTGATTGTTGAACCTGAATTGTTACAAAGACGTGCCATTTAGTGAGCTGTAATGGACAAATGTTGCTTAGTTAATTGTATAAAAACACTGCATCTTCAGCAAAGAGCTCTAATAGTAAAGGACAGTACATTGAAGGTAGAATAATAAAGATTGTGAAACAATATGTTAAAAGTAGCAAAAGCATTTTTGCAGTGTGACTTCAACAGTGAAGACCCATGTGTTTAGTTCCTGTGCTAAACAGACACTTCTGGTTTTCCAGAAACCATTCAATGTGCTTCAAGTAAGTTAAAATTGTTAAAATATAAATTAAAAGCCATCAGATTGAGAGTAAAGGCCACAAATTGTAAAACCTTATAGTGATAGCTTGCCAACAACCAAATTAAATCCAGGGAATATTTAAAAGATAGAGGCTTAAAATTCTACTTGGTTTATAATCAGGAAGCTGTGGGGTTTTAAATTAATAAAAATATTCATGAGAATTATTTACATGTAAAATGCCACCCATTTTCCTTTATCCTTCTGGTAGAGGAAAATTGGATGATCCTTCTCAAAAGGGTAATCATGTAAGTTGGTGGCCACAAAGTATGAACCATGGTTAAAAGTCAGTGGTTAATGGTTTATTTTGCTGTCTGCCTTCTTTTACTGCTTCCTCCTTCCCTCCCTTCCTTTTTATTTATTTATTTAGTTATTTTGACCCTATATGCATAGTTGTCAGCTGTCAGTAATAGAATTTTTGGCTAGATCTAGACACAGCAATTCTTGAAAAATATGAAACTATATTTGTCCTTTTGGCCTACGATCTTAATTAAAAGATAAAATTATTTCAGGTCAATACAGCTACATAGGTACATGCACGTGTGCACACGTGTGTGTGTGTGTGTGTGTGTGTGTTTATTCAGTAGAGCAACCTTTGCAACAAATGACAGTGTTGAAAGCCCTTTCATTCTGAATGGACCAGTTAGTAGCTCCATACAGATACCATCTAAGTGAACCTATTTAAATATCTTTCCAGATTCTTAACTAAGTGGTGCAAGTCTGTCTTGGAGGTGGCACTTATTTGTCCCTTAGGGGTTAAGTTTGGTTTGATATTCAGTTGAAGTGTCAGTAAATAAGATTTATGAGAAATTAATTAAAACTAAAATTGAAAATGGATGAGGTACAAGTTTACCCTAAAATGACTTGAATATATTTGTCCCAAATGCATGAAAAGAATGTTTTCTAATGGACTCTTTTGATTAGAATAGAAACTAATCACAAATAAACCATTTAAAATTTGCTATCATGATACAATTGTTTTCATTCAGTGGTCGGCCACGCCTTCTTTTAGCCCTTTGTCCAGGGTTTAGTTTAGTCATGCGTATGTCCTTGAAGAAATGTAGCATCTTTCACAAGATTTTGTACAAGTGAAATCAGATACCAGTTTTTATTGCAGAACCAAGCCTACAAATGTTTCTCTTTAAAGACATTTTTAATAGAAACAGTAAGGTATAAATCATTTAAGCAATTACCTGGACATTGTGGAAATGGGGCTTGGCTTACTCTGTAGCCCCAGATGTTTCCAGATTCCAGTAATAACCCGGTCCAGATATTTACAGCTTAATTTTCTGTGCATGTGCACTTGTCCACAAATGGCTCCTATTTCCCATTTTCTGTTGGACAACTGGGCTACTTAGAGGTTTAAAAAAAATGATTTCAGCTTGGGTGATGACAAACATTAATGGTGATAATAAGTTGCTTCTAGAAACTTTGATCACTTAAAAACATATAGAGGCTAAATTTTAGAGGATTTTATACTAAAAAATAAATTGTTCAAATGGCATTTTGCTTTATGGATGAGAATGGGGTGAATAACTTCCCCTATCCCTCAAAATTTTAGTCTTGATATGCTACGTGATCAAAGTAATTCTTCGGTTTTTTAAAAAAATGCGTATTCTGGCACTGGTTGGGTTATCATGCAGGCTGCTAGTTTTTCTTTGCATCACTACCCCACAGGTTTTCTTCTTCTTACTAGAAACTAAACAAATGGAAAATAATGATTGGTAACCATCTGCTGTGTAGAAATTTTACATATAGCAGTTAACTCTATTTTAGAAAACAAGACCAAATGAGTGCATTATACTGTTGCCAGTAAATAGCAACAAGCACTACAACGTTCCTTTGGACAACGCAGGCACACAGGGAGCCAACATTTTGTTATGGGAAGTCAGTTGGTTGGGCTGTGGGGCTGAGTGTGCCCAGACATTTACTTGTGTGTTTGTGTCTGTGTGCCTATGTCTGTGTATGTATTGCTTATGTAAAGAAAGTGATTGCTTCCTCTCTGCCTTCTCCTTGTGTCTTCCTTCTTACTGCCATAATTCCAGTCACGTAAATCAAAGTAATGTAGATGTAAATAAATCAATTCAATCACATCATCCTAAATCTTTTTATTCACTTAAGAAATAAACTTAAAATCCATAAAGTCAGACAGAATAAAGATTTGTAAAAGTATGTAGGCTTCAGATCGGAATCGTGGTTTTCTTCATTGTACATGTTACAATGACTAGTGGCTAGCCAATGCATCTTTAGATTATTCTCTTGTCGTATCTTCTGCCTAAAAAACACCTTAACAGGAAATTAGATTGAGTATATGTACAAAAGATATTGACAGGCAATGATTATTCATATAGCTGCTGTTGAAGTATGGACGTTGTATTGAGGGTAGACCTGTAATGAAATAGACAGAAGTAAGCGGTTACAAAGAATTTATTCAAATGGACCAGGTAAGGCGTGATTTTATAGTTATCCATATAATCTGTAATCTGTGTCTCTCTCTCTCTTGCTCTCTCTGTCTTATATATATAATCTGTTTATTATATCAATATACTTAGACACTTGAAACGTATAATCTCTCTCTTGCTTTCTAACTTTCACTTATTTGATACGGGGATTTTGCCATACAGCAAGAAAAGTTATTTAAAATGGGCAGTATATTGAGTTCAAAGGACCCATACAGTTCATAAATTCTCTGGTGTCTACTGGATTTTTCATCAGGGAGACTTCCAATAAAAATGATCTATTTTAGAAATAATATTGTTTAGTAGGTTGAAATGTGGTGTAATAAAATTAGACCTTCAGTCTTCTAAAGTTACTACTTAGATGGCACCCTTGGGATGGTAAAATGGCTGTATAAGCAGATGAATCAGACAGTTCCACTGATGGGTACATTTGTCAGTCTCTGTTACAGATATAATATATTCTTATATCTGTAATCCTGACACTGTTACATCCAAATGAAATCAACATGAGGTTGTCATCTTTAAGCAAATATGTTAAGTGTTGTCTTTTGTGCTTTGGATTTGAAAGAAAGGGGCCCAGGGGAGGCAGCATCATGCAAATGGAACAAATCCCATTTCTTCTGAGCTGTGCTGTTTTTCCCCTCCATGGCAGCTGGCTGTGTTATCTTTGTGTGTTTCTCTGAGTGCTGACAATTCTTTCAGTGATCTAAGTTAGGGCACATTAGAAAGTGGAAGCAGCTGTCTGTCGCTATACTGAGAGACGTGTTTGCTCTACTGCAAAGATGAAGGACCATGAATCCTTGACACACTCTCCCCCCTCCCCCCTGTACTTTCCAACATGATCAACATTCAGACGCACAGATTGTCTGCTTGGACAGTTTTTTGTTCTGACTGACAGCATCTGGCATAGACAAATTTAAAAATACATAGCATGCCATGCTTGGAATTGGAACATCCCTTTTTTATTAATCTTCTCATTTAAACCATTCATTTACATTTCAAGAAAGGTTACAGCTTGATATGGTTGAAACGTTGATTTTTAAATGAATAACCTTCTAATGAAATGTCTTGAATGAGTACCAAGCAGCCAGTGTTCATTAAAAATTACACCCGATTAACACGGCCTTGAAAGCCTGAGAGGAAAGGGATTTCTTATTGTTTTAATCCACAATGCAATCCAGTGTTTACCTTTCTGGCACAAAGCGAATAGAAATGATGCCTGTACTTGCAACACTTCTGATATTGAACACAACTATGATATCACCCTTAAGCCGACAAAAACACTTGGTCTTGTTTAATCAGCTTTCTTTCACTCTGAAAGCCCTCAGAGGTGTTAAATTTTTTTAAAAAAACATTACCAAAATACACCTCTCTCAAATGTCCCACCCCTCCATCACCCCAAAATACTATGTCTCTATGCCCACGTCAGAAAAAGAAAAAGCTTATATGTTTTCAAGTGGAAGAGTAGTAGAAAACGCTTTTAGGTTAAATGCTTCCCCTGACCCTAGGATGGTGGATATACATTTATTTGTTTGCATTACTTTGGTAATAAAACATAACAGTGCAAAAATTGCTCTCTGTCTCTGCCCCACTCACCCCCACACACATTCACATTTCTTACCCATTCTCAATTCCATAGTCAACCTTAGCAACATGCCTAGCATTCATGTAAAAAATCATATGAAAATTGGCCATATCAGTCAGTCTTTGGACTTTGAGTCCCGGGGCGGAGGTAGGAATAAGGGGAGGAGAATCCTCCTTTTATCATGCATTTTAGACTTTTCATATCACTGCAGATTTCAGCTGTTAACTACTCACTCCAAGGGTAGCTACATTATTAAATAGTTCTAAGGGGTGTTTGGAGAAGGCAGGTGGTGCAAAATTGTAATAAAAAAATATATTCAAGTGCTGGGTAGTAAATATGTAAAGCAATGTACTGGATAGCTTGGAAAAACAGGCTTCAGAGGGAAGTTCAATTAACAGTTGTTAAGCAGAAGAGGTGATGTATTTCTTCAGCATGTGTAAGAGGTCACTTGCTTTAGGATAAATTTTGACGAATTCCAGAGAGAAATAAATGCTGAAATAAAAATGAAAACAGATTACAGTTTTATATCAAAGGCACTTTTAATTTTTGAATATGATAGGGGAAAATGACAAGATTTTATTCCGTGGATTATATATGATTACTTTTTATATTTTGCTAATGTTTAAATTATACACTTATTTTACTTTAAACTATTATTTAAACAAAAGAAATCTTAGAAATGAACATTAGCTTTGAATCTGGAACCAGTTTATCCACCCACCCCTCAACCCAGATCCTGGCTCTATAAATTTAAGGTAGACATAATTTGGTTGTTGTTTTTCTTTTCTTTTTTTCCTAAAAGCTAATGGCAGGGAATCCAGTTGGAGAGGATCTAGTTCCAGTGTTTTGATTGCTAGTAAATATTTTATAATCAACATTTTAAATATAAATTACATCCTTTGTTATTTTCCATTTTGATTTTTTTTAATGACTGTTTTTTAAAGGTAGTGCCAATGTGCATATGTAAGCAAACTGGGAATGGGTTAAAGTACACAATTCCCTTGTGTAAAAAGCCAGGTTTAGCAGTAATGCTTTTAATCTGGACTTGTAGAAGATTCAGGAGCATCCATAGATCTGCTCCAGTAATTACCATACCCCAAGTGGCACTGGAAGAGACATTTGCCTAAAAACTTGATGTCTTCATTACACTGTTTACATTTTAATTAGAAACATGAAAATTACTGATTCATACAGACAACTATAGTTTAAGTGGTTTCGTTCACCATCCAATAAATCATAAAAAAAACCCCACAGTTGGCATAAATAGTTTACTAGGAATCATTCATGGGAATAATGTGTTGGCACTATAAGCTGCTTAAAATATGTTTTTATTTTACCAGAGGTAGAATTTGCATATAAATTAGAGAATGGCATTTTAAGTTGACAGTCATTTATGCAGAATACCACCCACATGCAAATACATATATGGGTGTATGTGTATACTTTCTTTGAGTTTATAGGTTTTTGCAGTGTTGTGGATATAGATACATACCCAGCCCTAGCCTATCAGTTTTTAAAATGTGTGTCCTCTTTTAAAGTCCTTTCGGAAATGCTGTGGGTGTTCTAATGCATATCCACAACCATATCTTTTATTTGTTGGGCAGTATCAACTTGTAAAAAGGAAAATGTTTATTTCTTGTATGTGTACGTCTGGAGAAGGAGTTGCTGTTTCATTTGCTCATTCATTCCCTCTTTCCTCTCTCTTCCATTCATTCTCCCCTAACTTTTGCCTGTACCTGTCAATGCTGCTGCCCTGAAACCGCTCCCACTCAGAGCGGCTGGAGTGAAGCAGGGTGGCTGTCAGAGTCCATTCCTGAGTCAGCAGCATGTCCATTGCCTGAATCTTGCGACAGTCACTCATCCAGTTTTTCCTTCCTCAGGGGACAGGCGTCCTCCTCATCAGCAAGGAGGAATGACCCTTCTGGCTGGCATGCTCAAAATCCCGAATCTCCCCACATTGGTGTGTGAGTTCAAATCTCCCCTCCTGGAGGCAGGGCTGGGACTCTAGCTAATGACTCCAAGATACAGAGGGTCAGCGCACTGGTGAGCTTGAGTACTGAGGCATTGTGCGAGCCGAGTTGTACATTTTTCCCATAACTGCAGACTCCTCTCCTTCTCCTCTCCCCTCCCCAAACCCTTTATTGTAGATCAACATTATGCACAAATGAACCAGGCATAGCCACAGACATTATAAGCTATTTTCCTTTTCTTTATCTTTATTAGAAAGTTACTGGTCATGGCTGAAGGAGGGTATGTTATTTTTTGTTTGTTTATTGTTGTTTGGTTGAAAGGAAGCACACAATGAATGGACACTTACATTATGTCAGTGTTAAATTCACATTTTAGGCCCATCGGCTATAGATAAAAATGAATTTGAAAAATATTACATAGGAGAAAGAGTGTATGCATAAATGTTTAATTTGGAATGCTATAGTGGTCATTGTTTTAAACTTCTGAATGTGAACGTATTAGGTTGAAACTCATGCTAACTGCCTGACATGATTTCTGGGAATTAATGGGTATAAGATTAATTTTCATGAAGCTGCTTTAGGTGAGATAAATTTTGAGCTTCACTTCTACATCTTTTGGTTTGCTTTTTATATGTTCTAGAGGATTGCCAAAGTTGGAAGATGCTAATCAGTTATTTTTAGTGGCCCACAATATTTTAGATTTTAATGGAAAGTCACTAGGATCAGTTTCATGGTAACCCAGGTAATTGGTCTAGGTAATCAGACCAGGAGTTTTAAAAACAGTAATTAGTACTTTGCATTTACCAGGCAGAATTCCTGAACAGGTTAGTTAGGGTAACAGTGGAATTCATGGACATATGCTTATTGGTTTGCTTTGCGTTGCCTCTTTCTTGGGGGCAGGTGAGGCAGGACACTTACTGGGTTTCTATACTTCCTAGATGTGATTAGACACAATAGTCAACGTCTGTAAGGACAGAAACATGCTGCTTACTTGTACACACGGCAAAATTCTAATAGTTCTGTGCAGTCTGGTAAATCCTGTCTGCTTTATGCAGTGTGGCCTGAAACAGTTATGTGGTGAGGGAATGCTGGCTGCTGGCCAGCCATTGACTATGAAATCCTGGGTACCTGAGAGCTTATCAGTTCTTTTGCTTTGTAAAAGAAAAAAGTGATGAAAATGTTGGTAAACTGCCATGAAGGTTTAAGGCTCCTGGAACAAGGAGCCGTGTAATCAGATTGGAAAATGGAGCTTGAGATTCTCTGCATGGAGAGCAGCCGTCTGTGGACCCCGTGAGCTGCTGTGCAAGTGCCCGAGCTGACCACTTTGTTAGCAAATCAGCTTGTTTGCTGCAGCAGCAGGGTGGAAAAGACCAGAGCTTGTGATGGTATGTAACGGAGGGAGAGCTCTTGCATGGCACAATCTAATCAGCTTGCAATTAGCTCAGGCTCTACAGTCACCTTCTTAATTTTCTTTTCTCCCCCCTTTGTGTTAATACTGTGCACTTTAAACAATTAAGGAAGGGAAGTAATCCTTCAAGCAAATCAAAACCATCCTTTAATTTTATCACCCTGCTGAAAAAGTATCAGGTGGTCCACTGGTCCTCATCAGATGCTGGAAATTCTCCGGCTCACTGTAGCATAGAGAAGGGCTTTAACCAATTGATTTTTAGGATAATCTTTCAAATATCTTGGCAAGGGGAGAAGAAAATGGTACATCATTTAAACTAGAATCAAAGTTAAAACTGATGTGAAGGGGGATTACAAATGCCTTTTGGTTTACATGCAGTAATAAATGTCTTTTGGTTTATATACAGTAGTGCCTCTGTTTTATATTTTTAATAACCAGAGGCAGGGGGTGTGTGTGTGTGCGTGTGTGTGTGTGTGTGTTGTGTGTGAAAGAGACATCTATGTGTATGTATCTCATATATAAAATCCTTTATGCTGCTGTTTATTTAGGCATTTCTTTACAGCACCTTTCTGAAGACTCTGATGACATAGCCACTTGTACTGATAATTCCACTACTTCACCTTTACCGAACTTGATTCACTCAGGTTTAAAAGAACAAGGCTATCATTGCTGATCGTATATGCTACTTGTTAATCCCTTAAAATAAAATTCAGATCCTGTGGGAGAGAGGTGAGAAGAACAAAACAGAGATTTGCAAAATTGGTGTAACAGTTTTATATTTTACTGAATTTAAGGACAGTGACTTCTGTAATATGACTTAAATAAGATGCCTATTTGCATAAACAAAATAAACAAATCTTCTAATAAATATTACTTAAGCTACTTTTCCTCATCCTCAAAGCTTTTGCTAAAATATTATTCATGTGACTGAATCTCTGACCAGATACGTTTATTAGGTGTTTGTCATGAGGTGAAAATGGGCACTATTTCACCAACGTTTACTTTAGAAAGCACTACAAGAAATGATGACTAGAATAGCTTTTGCTTTTAATGGTTATTAAATAATCAATTAGAGTATTTTAAATAATTCTGCTGCTTAATAGTCCATTTCTTTTGGAGGTTGTTTGTGTTAATAAAAATAAAAATTACTATAATGTGATTGATGCATTAACACTGTATTTGAATTCTCTCCATGTTGGCAACATGAAAATTTATTTGCCTTTATTAAATGGAAAAATATTACTGTTTTATTTTGCCTTAAAAAAAACCTCACGACATTTAACCAAGCATTTGAACTCAGCGGTTTTTATTTTAACAAACAATTCAAAAAGTTTAGGTGTTCATGTATTAATGTTGCCTGTAAAATAGCACTTGTTATTTTTCTATATGTATTTGATTATATGTCTTACATTTTGTATTTGGAAGAATGAATTCAGTTTGATAGAAAATGAGAGTAATTGATATAAAGTGCATTTAAAATTAACTAAGCTTTTAAGTTTGCCTCAGGGTTTTGCTGGTGTTTCTGCAGTGTGTCCTTTTTTTGTTTTTTAACTTTTTTGTTTCTAATTAAAAAATAGATTAAAAGAAACATACATCACCTACACACATCTCATGCTGCAAAGATTCACTTTATATTCTTTTAGAGGACAAACTCCATTAGATATGCACTTACTGTACATTGGATTGTAAATCTTACAATTTAATGGTAATTCAGTGAGCAGTTATTGCTTCAGTGGCCTTTTTTCTTTCTTTTTTGTCCCATCTCACTTGTGAAATAGGGTTACCCTTTACAAGTGTCACATCCATAGATTCATCTTTTGTACTTTGTAGTTGTTCCTGCTGCATCATTCTTATGTTTAGAAAAAGGCAAAGCAATGGAGGAACCATGTGGTGGGTGGTAGGTGGGGAGTGTGTGTACGTGTGTGTTCAGAGGGTGGGGGCTGTGGAATGACAGCTTTCATGCTTATTCCAGAGAGCTAGGGAGGGGCAGGGGGAGATATCCAGAAAGATACAGGACTCTAGCAACAGAATAACCAGGAGCGTTAGCATCAGTCTAACAGATTAATATCTTTTTCTAAATATGCATTTCCTCTAACCTCATTCTCAATCTAACGTTCAGTTTTCCATAACAGATTGCATTCTGCACTTGAATTCCTGGAAGTAGAAATAGTATCTGATTGGTACAAGTCTCTTTGCCTTGCTTACACTGTTAATATTCTTATCCTTTTTGGACACTGAAATACTTTTTTTTTTTGTAGAAACAATATACACATTCATAAAGAAATTATAAAGGGATTCTCCTTTTGAAGATAATGAGTTCTCTTCAGGAACTGCAGGTTACATGGCGCGCAAATGAGCTCTAAGTGGGGGGATTTAAAGTCCTGCTACAGCATTTAATTTCTTGAGGAAAGGAGTTCAGTTCAAGGTTAGCCTGTTATTGTGGCACTGGCAACTACTTCTCGCGTCCCTGTTCTTCTGCCAGCAGTACTGCACAAAAGGCAGTCATTTTTATTTAATATGTAGGGAGGTATTAATCACTGCAGTATTTTCTTGCAAAAATTTATCTTATCATATTCATTGTTTCACTACCCATGACAATAATAGGTGTTTAATTACTCAATAAGAGCCATTTATAGATTCCATTTTTCCTGTATGCCGGACAAATGGTATTGATTTTGTACTTTGATGCAACATGAAACTGTATTAAACACAATTAGAATTCCAAGGCTGGTAAAATGTACATTTGTTATGGTAACTGGACTTGCTTTGAGAAGCTGCAAGCGTCTTCTAATACAGGGAATGCATTTGGAGTAAAAAGGAGATTTGATTTTATTGCAGCTCTGTGGTTAAAAATGAATGCTCTTTTTCTTATGTTGTGTGTCTATGTGTGTGTGAGTGCATGTGTGCACGTAGATTTTAGTTTTAGTGAAGTAATAAAGAGTTTATATTAATTGAAAAGATTTTAAATGAATGATTCTTTGTAGTCAGACAAGCCATTGTGTACAGGTGAACACTGACTCTGTGTAATCTTGTAATTGTGTCTCTTTAGCTAATGCCATAGGTCTTTATTTTACCAGCAAGTAAGTTATTACCTGGAGTGAGGGTAGGAACTCTGCTAGATAAAGTAGCACCTTCATCTCATGCTGGACTCTAGTTTACCTCCTTCTAAGGTGATGAGGAAGACCTCCAAATCCCTGTTGTGTCATAAGTTAAACATTGGGTTTTGTTAAAATTGGCACTACATAAAAACCTTTCATTTAGCTGGCACTATTATGTCATAGTCAGGCAGCACAAAGTCTTGCACAGAACTGAACTCCGTTCTGTCTTCCAGCAGTGCAAGTCTGCCTGCATTTTGCTTTACTTTGCTTTTTGCAAACACATTCCCACCTGCCATTTGGCCCATCCAAAACTATAATTTGAGAAGACTCTCTTGTTGGCCGATGCATTAATTGCCTGTGATTTTCAGCTTCTTACAGATTTATTTGCTGTGGAGGAAGGGCATTTAACCTTACCAAAATAAAAAGCAGAATGAACCAAGGACAGACTAGCAGTTGCCTAATCTTCATAATTTCCACCAAAGTGTAGCTTGTATCCTTGCTAAATCTTACTTTGTATTTTTTTCTAAGGATCATAGACCTCCAGGCTGAAATTTCTCAGTTTTAGAGAGTGAATGGATGACCACCCTTATCCCTAAATAAAGGAAGTAGCTCATTGACACAACTCCTTTCTGCATCAGGAGGGTATTTTATTTGCTGGAACACTAATGATCAGTACTAGAACATTAATTGATAGCACTACTTTGATATAGAATTTTTAACATTTGTATAGAACGCACAAAACTTCAGGGGAGATTTTATAAATATTTGCCATTTGCTTCACAGTACAGAAACAACCTCAGTCAATTCTTTATTAGTTTTAATTGAACACTTCTTATTCAATTAATATTTGTATTATTATTTTCCTTATGGGTTGTCATCTGATTGGATATGTTAACATTTGTAAGACAATGAGAAAATAAATAACAGTTTACATCTGGCTAGTGTATTCCTTTTTATCCTAGAGCTTTCAAGAGTGAGAGTAAAAATAAATTGATTGACCTGCCCATTTTAAAACACCATTCTATTTTTTTCTCATAAATATGAAAAGAAAACCCAACTTTCATTCCCGAAGTATGTGTTTTATGTTTATTTTACCTTGTTATAGGGGCTGGGCAGATACTGGCAAGAAGGGGCTTCTCGGGTAATGGAATCTGAGGTCTGCAAAGTCCTGTTCAGATAGATCCTTGAACACATAGTAAATCGCTTCTTCAGTGGGATGGGGAATGCTGTAGTTTATAAGGTAGGATTACCTTTCAAAAGAGATGAAAAAATGTCCAGGTATTTCCAAACCTTTGGTCTTTCTCCAGCATACTGAAACTAAGGTCTGCTTGATTATCTGGCCTGGGCTGTAGGTCGCTGATGATTTCATTTGTGATCTCTCCAAATGAACTCTTTTGTACTTTATATTTCAGCTTAGACAAATCATTTATTTACTGAATAATGTGCATGTAGGTTCAATTAAGTGAAAGATGATCCCATGTAATTAGCTAGTTGTAAAGTGGATAACATAAAGAACTGGCATGGAGGCTGTTCTATAGCTAAATATTACTTTTTAGAAAGGCTTTCACCTCAAATAGTGTCTGGATTGCCCAAGGAGTGTCTGGGTTTGGATTTGGGCTGCACAACTCCTTACTGCAAGGTGATGTATTCCTTCTCTGTGTTTGCCAAGGGCAAAGTTATGTGATGCACGTGGAAACTTGGCTTTCTAAGGAAGCCATCTGAGTCCTCATTATGGCATCAGAATGTATGAAGACTTACACTTTGGCATGCATAAGGACACCCATTGCCATATTTACGGTACCTTAGACTCTTCAGGAAGAATCTATTTTGAGAACTTTACTTTGTTCATCTTATCTCACAGAAACTTTCCATATTGTTGTGAACAATGAACAATAGTCTATATGCAACCATTGCTTCTTAAGCATTAATATCATATGTAACTTCTGAATTCCTTTAACTTCCTTACTGTGGGGTAGTATAGTATTTTGTTTGTGGAAGCAATTCTAGACTCCTGTGTCTACCTTGTTTTTCTTTTTCTGCCCTTATAGATTTTGCCTTTCCTCCCTCCAAACCTCAGCACTGTCCACTCCTGCCCCCATCTAGCAGGATTCTCCTAACCTCACTTTTAGCTGTTTGAATAAAAAAATCGATAAGACTATTACAAGCATTTGAAACTTTTTAAAAGACAGAAACAATATTTTAATTACTACTGACATAACAGTTGGAAGCCCATATCCTCTTTTATGGCAGTTCAGTTTAGAAACTACATTGCTTCATTTCAGTAACTTTATTACCATTTGGTTCAAAGATTGCTATTTCGCCTTGGCCACAGATTTCATCAGTTGCCCGGTTCACCTTTGTCCACACTATACTTGTGAAATGACCTCCTCCGTTAGTGCTTGTCAATAGTAAATTGCTATATTCTGCGCCTAGAAACACACCAAAGGACCACAACATTTTATTGAATGACTGAGTTTGTACTTAATTTTTAAAAATTAAAATTTAATTGGAACAGTCTTAATTACCATTTAATACTAGTTAATTAAGGCACTGGTTAGGGTCAGCTATCACAGACATCATTCTTATTGATAGTAGGAACAATAAACACGGCGTAGTGTGCAGGTGTCTATATAACAAGTATGTTTTCTTTGATGTTTTCCCCCTTTAATTTTCTAACTATTCTATCAAAATAACAATATGTGAGGTGGCCAATATTCAGTTACCCTGATGACATCAAATTAATTTTTTTGAGAATTCCCAATGACTAAATTATCTCTTCACAGAAACTTATTTTAAAATGTTGAGAAATTTGTGCTATTGTAACACAAAGACAAATAAGATTTGATATCACAGTGTGGCTTAAAAATAGTTATGTAAACAATCTTAAATATAAATTTTTATCTGAAACAAATGACTGAAATAGTATATTTGGAAGTATTTAGAAATTTCTGGTTATATCAAGACCAGTAGTGTCTCTGTTAAATATGTATTTTTCTTAACTACATATATTTTTATTTATTATAAGATTTACAGGAAAAAAAAATGCCCACTCTTCACCTCTTTTCACAGATAGTTTCACTTTTTTGTCTCCTTAACAAAGCCGTTTCCATAAATAGATCACTGCCAAGCTGCTTGAAAATTAGGGTAAAATAAAAGGCCTGTATTCTTGGAAATCTCATTTTAATGAAACTTACAATAATGATCAAATGCTGTAGATATTTTCCAAATGTTGCTTGATATGCACTTAGTTTTGGTTGTATAATTTCACAAAGATTATTTTACTTTACTAAAAACACTTAAATTCCAAATTCCATCTCTTCTGCATTTTTAATCTTCTTTGTTTCTGTTTTGTCATTACACTCTTTGAAATAACCTGATATCAGGCAGAGTTTACCTACTAGAGAATAAAATGAGGATCATACTATTGAGGAGTGTTTTTTGTTTTTTTGTTTCTTTGTTTTTTTTTTCTGAGACAGAGTCTCATTCTGTCGCCAGGGTGGAGTGCAGTGGAGCGATCTTGGCTCACTGCAACCTCCACCTCCTGGGTTCAAACGATTCTCGTGCCTCAGCCTCCCCAGTAGCTGGGATTACAGGCACATGCCACCACACCCAGCTAATTTTTTTATATTTTTGGTAGAGATGGGGTTTCACCATGTTGGCCAGAGGAGTGTTGTTTTGACAGATAAACATGGTAAGCTTGGTTGTTTTCTTCCTGAATGTTTTGAAATAAAAGAGGATTGAAATTTTATTCCTCAATAGAAATTAAGAATAATTGTATAACTCTTGTACAATTTTATTGATGTTAGGCAATGAAGACAGAAAAGAAATGTTAAGTTTTTCTCCTTCCAGATGTAACTGATGCTGCAATAGCCGTGACATTCAGGAATATGAAAGTTTTCATCAGTTTGTTTATACCTTTGGTTATATTGGTATAATTTTTTTGTTTGTTTTAAATGAGATTATTGCTCTAGAAGAGAAAAACTTAATAAAACCTTGTGTTTGAAAATAAAATTTTGTCAGAATTTCAGCCAACAAGATTTCCTTTGTGAGGCACAACTAATATTTCAGTGTTGCTGTTCCTCAAAGATTGGGTTTTAGGTTGCATGCAGCTCAGGACAGAATTATATCAAATCAAAAGCATATGCAGTCTACATGTGATTTGTTTGGATGATATGCAAAGATATGAATTGTGTATTTTAATCAGTATACTTTAGGTTCATTCTACAAAAAGAAAAATTAGCTTGGTCTAAATCTGAAATACAGACATTTACAGGCACCTGTTTGAATCATCATGATTAGGTTTATTTTATGATATATTAATATTATTAAAATTCCCAGTAAGAAGAAGTCACATTTAATATACAATATTTGAGTGGATTGTGTGTGCTTATTAGTAGTGTCACAGTTTAAGCAAAACTATTAAGCCACCATCTTTACATACTTGGTTTTACCTTTTTGGATGTCTTGGGCAAAGGTTCAAGGTATTTCTTTTCAGGTAAATAATTTGTAACTGCTGTTAATTAAAATATAGTTCTCTAAAATAGAACCCATTTAGAAATAATAATAGTTGGAAATCAACAACATGGGAAACTAGACGATTTGTGGGTTCAAATTTACTGATAGATAAGTTAAACATTAGAGCCATAAAGTGTAAATTTGCGTAGCGTTTAACAAGCTTTAGAAGAGCATTAAAAGTAACATATATGTAATATGCAATATGAATAGAGCTTCACAGAGCCCCAGAGGAAGCTGAAAATGTAGTTCAGGATGCTTCAGGCTGCCTGAGATGTTGAGATTATGTTCCACGAAGACCAAAATAAGGTTTCAAAAGGTTTTCTTGCAACATGTAAGTTTTCCAGATGAAGAGAAATGGAAATATATTAAAATTTCCAGCAGCTTAACAATGCAGCCATTTGTAAGTGATTAAAATGGATGTTGTTTTTAGTTTTTCTGTAGTAGTTGGCATTCCTTAACTGGTTTTTATATTAAACCAGTTATGTTAAAAAACAAACATGTATAGAGTGTGCCTATCTTGTCACTATATTAATAGAAAATCATTCAAAAGTTAAAGGAAAGAAAAGTAAAACCATTATATAAAAGATTTTGAGAGCTGCTTGAGAGTTGTGGGGAGCAATCTTGCATCACGTCTATTAGGATTGTCAAAAAAAGACAAAAAATAAACCATATAAAATAGAGTTTATATAGTACTCTTTTCTTTAGATGTTTTTTAGAAGTCTCACATGTTGTCAACTTATGTATTTTTTATATAAAGTGACCTGTAACTAAAATTTTAAGAATTTAGTTCTGCCATTGTCTTGAAATTAAGGAGGTAAAAACACAGCCTCTCTGGGTCTCAGTGTTTTTCATCCTAAAATGGATGACTTCCATCCAAAGATTTCTAAATTCTCTTTCAGCTCCAAAACACTATGAGAAACTATGGAACTATGAAGTTCCATTTCAAAATTTTTAAGAACATGGAAACTGATTGTGCTACTCAGTTTTTCTGGTGGGTATCAGCTGTGCAACGAAGAGTGTTGAACAGTATGTTATTTCTTACCCTCTAGGAGAGTGGTCCCCACACTGTGGGCTGCAGACCTCTGAGGAATTTTGGACTTGTTGCAAAAGTTTCTCGAATTCACATGTGTATTAAACACATGTTTCTTTACACATATGTACTATAGATGTTTTTGATGTATGTGGTGTCTCTTGTGATTAGAATAAAAACATACATCCATTTAGAAGTGTCATAAAGTTGTCACAGAATTCACCATAATTCTTAAGTCATTATGTCACCAATGGATGAGAAAAGTAAAATCAATATCTTAAATCTATGAGGATATTTTAATGCTAAAATAGGATGGACCTCTTGTGTACTTACTGGAGGTACATTAGTTGCATATAATGTGAACTATTAAGCATTGCCTTGGAAGATGTGCCATTAATATTTTTCCAGGAGATTTGGAATATTTTATTCCATTTGAACACTTAGTTGGGGTTATGGCTCCACTTCCTGCCAGAGTATTTGAAATATCCCATTAGCTTACTGTTAGTAGTTGTCTTAGGAACTTCTTACTAAGTGTGAATAGTAACCGCTATTTGTTGAGCATTTACTAAGCACTGTGTGTGTGTGTATGTGTGTGTGTGTGTGTGTGTGTGAGAGAGAGAGAGAGAGAGTCTGTGGGTTATTCCCATTTTACAGATTGGACTATTAAGGCAAAAAGATACTAGGTATTTTGTCCAATACCTCATAGCCATTGACAGAGATGGGAATAAAAATTGGCCTATGTAACATCACCAAAGCCCATGCAGTGCCTGTGGGAAAAATGAATTTCAGATGTAGCTTAATGTCACACACACAGCCCACAAGGAAATGCCTGACAATTATGCTCCATGTTCTGAAGCTGATGTGTCATCATCACCACAGAATTGCCACTTTATGCCTCAGTTTACCCAACTTCAAAGTAGAGAAACATTTCATCATTTAATTTTACTTGCTAGGATAATGTATGAATTAGTTAATGCTTATAAAGAAGTGATTTGATGAGGGGAAAGCTCTATCTAAATGCTAAGTATTATTTATTATTCATGTAAGCATATTACTGTACCCTTCAATCACCTTTTTTGGATGTTTCAAATGGGCAATTACTGTCTCTTTGTGTAAAGCTTTAAAAATTTTTAATTTAAATTAAAAGTTAATCTAATTTAGGAAAACTCTGCCAGCTGGAAAGGAACACAGACTTTTTTTCCCCCCTTTTCCAAACAAAACAGCAATTCAGAATAGATTCTCTTTTAATATAGTAATGTGGATAGGCTTTCCTGGGCTAGCGGTATTAGGAATGAGGGCTAATTAGTAATGGCTGTTTTGTAATGCTGGTAATCTATGTGTTAGGATTAGTGCTAATAATATATCTGATTAGGTGGAATTAACTGATATTTAGAAGGATGGAGATTCTTTTGTTTATGAAATCTCCATTTTGGGGTTACGATGTGTAGCTGGAGTGGCCGAGTCCTTGAAATCAAGTTAACATGGCTTTCCCATAACACAGTGCCCATATATGAGTAGAGTCAGGAAGCAATGAGGGTCATTTGAGCTCAAGAAGACCTTTACATCTTAAGGCCTCACTAAGGAGCCCTACAAATAGTGAAAATCAGAGTTCAAAGGTCAGAAATGTCAAGTATGCTTTAGAAGGGGAAGACGTATTTACCTGAGCTCTTCAGTTAATATCCAGCAGTCCTTGATGGGAAAATTCTTCCTATGTAGCACTTTCCGTCACATGCCTGTTGACTCAAAAGTAACTGGTTTTCGTTTTAAAATAGAAAATGAAAAATGTATCATTGAAAGAAATCACTGTTTTAATTCCTCTCCCCTACAAATTTGCATGTTCAACCTTCCTTTTAAAGTAACCATTTTTAAATGTTCCCCAGCACTTAAATTTTAAGGAAGTATGCTTAGAAATCACATTATTCAGTTGCACAGTTTCAGTTGCCCAGCAGTATCATTAAATCCTCTGGAGTGATTCCAGTCCCATAAAAATTAGGGACCCCTTTACATTGTTTCCATATTCAAATGGAAATCTTTTTTGCAAGTTAGTAATTAAAGTATTTAACCTCTCTCTCCCTCCATTTATTAGAAAACTCTTTTTTCTTTATTTTTTCAATTACGAAAAAACTGCTAAAGCCAATCAAGCATTTATTTTGATAAACCGCTTGTAACAGTCTCAGCTAAATTCTGCAAATACAAAAAAAAAAAAAAAAAGCTAAATAATCACCCTGAGCAGATTTTGCGGAGACCTTGCTCAACCTGTTCAGGGATAATTATGCTGAGCTTTTAGTATGGGGCAAAGGAAAACATAAAATTAAGGCATGAAAGAAAGTCTACCTATTTTGAGAAAATACTGGGATAATTGGTACTCTTTTTATTGCCATTTTATTATAGAAAGATATTGTCTTGTCATGAAATATAGGTTTACAGCAATGAAATAGTACTATTCGGGGTTGAAAGAATTTCTGTGTTAGATGGATTGATTTAAAATGTAATAAAAATAGCAAATTGCTAAATAGTGAATCGCTAAATAGTCAAGTTAGAGTTCATTATTTAAATGACTCCTTTTTCTTTTCTTTTTAATCATACGATGTTCATAATTGCTTTGTTTCTGACAAGTACATTACAGGGACTTTTTTCTTCTTTTTTTTTTTTTCTTTCAGAGTAGCCTTTGGTTTGGAGCTACAACCATAACTTTCTTTGAGAAACGGAAACATCAGGAATGGTACCACTACATGCAAGGTGCTAGGAGTAGAAAGCAATAGACAGATTCACAATGTTATAAATGGTGGTGATATGAAATGTGACCCTGATAATGGTTATGTGGTGCTTTGGAAATTTACCTCTCTTACAGACTTTGTCCTTTTGTATGTGAAGGTGACACTGAACAGTGTGTCTGAACAGAATGATGTGTAATCTGTAGTTCTTTATATCTTATCAGGGGCAGATCCTGGTTTTGTAGAGCCTGAAGCTTGCACAACATGGGGGCAGTGTTTTAATGAGAACAATAGTACAAAATTAAAAATGCAAAACTAGGTACAGGCATTGGAAGGGGCCAGTATTTAGTGAGGATCCCTGAAATTTCAACTTCATTACGCTTCATGGTAGATCTGTCTGTGCTGGTTACATACGTGAAAACTGAGAATAGGTATTTGAAAGCTTCATTTGGACCAGGCTTATTCAATTTGTGTTGGTAGATATTCATGGCTGGGAGGACAGCACTGGTTCTATTTTTAGAAATTTTAACAAGTGCTACTTTCCCAGCACTGATGGTACAAATCACAGAGCTGGGGGCGAGGTTGCAAAATCTGGATGACTCAGTTTCCAAAATTACAGTTTTTATACTTATACTGATAGTACTTACACCAGAAGGTGCTAGCTCTTTGATCAAATACTGAATTGTGCGGAAATCAGATTCAAGTGTCATGTTAAAGTCATGAAGGGAAGAGAAACCAGAGCTGACTAGATTGGTAAGAAATCTTAATAAAAATGGGGACATTTGTAACAATAATTAAGGCAGGGAAATGCTGATTAGTGTTCAGCTACTCTAGTGAGAAGCAAAAAGCACCAATAAAGCAGATATTCTTCGTCTGGCTAAAGCTTCTAATATCTACAATGGCTTCTCTTGCAGCACTTTGGTTTCCAGGGAACCATCCACAGGTTCTACTGATTTGTCAGTATCTTTACACTCAGCCTCTGGTTGCACCAGGCATTCATCTTTGGTAGTTGCAGTGTGTGTTTGGGCCCTCCTGTGTCCAGATTATGCTTTGAATCAGCACATATTTATTGGCTAACTGTAGGGTACACAACTACGGTAAAGATGATAATACGTAATCTTACCTTTGGGTAGCTGCTTGCGATTTATAAAATACCTTTATATCCATTACTTTCCTTGCTTCTCACAATTCCAACAGGTAAGCAGACTCAGTGCTGTAATTCACATATTACAGAAGACAAAACTGAGATTAAGGAAATTGCTCCAGGTCAAACAATTAAGAAGTTGCAGAGGACTTGAGCCCTGAGCTACGGACTCAATAGATATTGTTTTTTAACCATTACATGGACCTTGCAATTTATCAGGGAGATAAGAAATGCAAATTTTTTTCCCTTAAATGCGTGTGTGTCTTTATATAGAGATATATTTCCTTAGCAATTGTACTATAAGAAAGCATCAAGAAAGTGTCTAAAGAAAGCACCCAGTGAAGAGTTGTACATCTAGTGTGTTCCAGAAATATGAATTGATTAGACTTGATATATGTCTATTAAGCACTTGGAGAGTACAGGGCACTGTTTTAGAGCCCTTGTTAACTGGTGATCATGACTGTGTGTTGTTTTGGGCCCTGGGCCCTGTTTCAGTGAGAAGATAGAGCTATCAGAGGAAAAGCCATCAGTAGTTTTAGACACTAGACTTCTCTCTGCTTTTACAAAATGCCATCCCAGATTCAGAGGCATTTCTTATCCTCAAATGGAACATCTTCACATACCACACTCTTCCATTTCCCTCTTCCAATTGCCTCCATTGCTTGTAACCTTGACTGAACTCTCCCCTTTTTGCATTCTCTATAAATCTGCTAGTCACCACTCCCACAACATAGCCTATTTATGACATTGCTGCAACCTCGTCTCTGAATTCTGGATTTCATCTTCTCTCATCCAGGCTGATGTGTTCTGAAACTGGAGCTTCCAGACCCTTCTGAGTTCTCACTGTCGCCATTCTGCGACAAATCCTGCTTCTTGTTATCCTATGAAACTATATTTCAGAGCCCTGCCCCATGTCCCCTTCCTTCTTTCGCTTCTTCAAGTGAAACTGCTCAAAGACCTCATTATTCACATGCTTCCACATCTGTACCCTTAACAGCATTCCAAATGATTTGAACAGCCTCACTTTTTTGTCAGTTACGTAGGAAAGTCTGCCTTCCTTATGTCACTGTGGTGAAATTATTTTCTCAATTTATTCTGTTTCAAAAAGAACAAAAAAGGTTCCTCCAGCGTTATAACTAAACACAGTATCAGTAGTTTACTAGGCGCATGACTGGTGCAAAATGCGAACACAAGGCATGATGGCTTTTCTGTATTTTAGAATCTGTTTCAGGAGGAGTTCTTCTTCTTCCCCTTCCTTCTCCTCCTCCTTCTTCTTTCCTTTCTAATTTTCTGTATCCCTTCTTCCAATAATAATTTCATACAGTCAGTCATAGGGTAACACAAAAATAACATGTTCCTAAGTGTAGTTAAACTCAACTCACAAGCTTGGAAATGCAGTATAAATAAACCAAACTTTAAGTAGATATCAGAGCATGATTATATTACAAATGGTTCATTCAGTTTATAAACTATTTTTTCATTCAGTCTCCTGAATATCAGGTCCCTCTAGTATACCAAAGTTATCTGATTTACCAAAAAAATTTATGTACAGCTATTTGGCAATAGCTCTTCTATTCAAAAATTCACTACAGATTCTATTAAGATTCCTTTCTTAAGCTAATATAAAACTTTAATTGAATCTTAAGTTTCTCCCTGAATAGGAATTTTTTAAACCTCTGTTCTCAGGGAAACTGTACCATTAGAAAGTAACAGTGAATTTTTGCTTCATTATTTTTTCTCATTTTTTTTGGAAAGATGTTCTAAATGTAAAGCAAGGTAAGAAAGTACATTCATGTGAACATGTAAACTCCAGTACACTTGGAATGCTCTACATTTGAAAAGACACTAACCTAAAATTGTAATATTTTATATGGCTTGAAAATTTTTAATGTTGACCTAATATACTTCCAGAGGGTAATTAGGTAGCTGTGTGGTTTTGAACATGTAAATCGTTGACATGTCACTTTTTAAGAAAAATCAGTATAAAATGGCAGTTTTGCTTTTTGTGGTTTTTGAAAGCTACTATGGTTTTTAAAAAATTATCTTAATTTTATAAAACCAAAAACATCTGATAAAACCATTTCTTCTTACTTGCCTTTCTCTGTTCTAACAACTAAAAACTTCTTTCTTGATTTGGGCTTCATGAAATTTATGCTCACAAAGCTCTTAGATTTAGAAAGTTCCTTTTGCATAGTTATTGTTGGGTTCTGTGTAGAGTGTGCTTTCTCTCATTTATTCCTGTAGGGTTCCTTGTGGTAAGTTTAGGTACATTCCTTTTTAGAGGCAAGGGGAGGGTTCTCCCCTCCCCAGGGTGCCAGTGAAACTCTCCATTACTTTGTCAACATGAGACTGCCTTGCCTAGAGAGACAAAAACCAACCAAATTTCTTTTCCATGTATTTTGTTTCTTCTCTGTTAAAACAAGAAAACTTTATCTTCAAGCCTCCCTTTTAAGAAACGTCTTTCTTACTGACGGGAACTTAAAACATCTGAAATGATTTTCATGACATATTACTGGCAGGCTCTGGTGTGAAAATTCTGCATGTTTCAAAAGTTCCTCGGCAAGCGATTGGAAGGTAGAATGCAGGATCCAACGAAGGAATAGTTTGCATTGTGCTCAATTTTCCTGACCAGTCTACAAAAGTTCTGTTTGCTTATTTATCTGAATTGTGGCATTAAGTGACTTTACTATCTTTCATTAATTAGGTGTATTCAGAGATTCAAATTAACAATTAGCAAGCAGGGAAAGTGGTGTTCTACTCTGTAGCTCTGGTGACAGGGCGGGAGACTTCCACTCCCTTCATCCTTGTTGTGTGGGGTGGGGGGAACCTTGGAAATAAGACCTGCATTGTCTCAGCTTCAGGGCCTCCCTGTTTTGGGGCTGGCATTCTAAAAGCGTAGCATTGGGAGAGTGGGAGTGGTGCCAGAGAGGGGGAAGGAGGAGGAGGGAGCAAACGGTCAGGTAATGACCACAGGCCGTCCAGGTCTTCTATCTTTCTTCTTTCCCTAGTTTGCTATCCTCTCACAATTCCATTTTCTTTCAATAATTTATTGAAAGTGTTCAGGATGGGCTGTTAGAGAACCTCCCAGGGAAGATGAAGAGAGGCAGAGAATAACATTAATTCTAACCAAAACCCGTATATGTTGGAGGAATGAACATATCCCTTTTATAGAACTTGAAAATGAGCCTCCAGGAGGTTAAATAAGCTGCTTACAGTTTCACAGCTAGAAAGAGGAGAGGCAGAATTCAAAAGCACGTCTTTCTCATTCCAAAGCTCATGCTCTCTGAGGCATACTCCATGGCGGTGGTGCACAGTGAGCAGGAAGGGAGTGCCCTTTTCCATCTATCTCCCTTTTTCTTTACCTCTTCTCAAGAGGTTGATAGGGAAATAGAAGTGACAATGAAGATAGAGAGATTAGAGGGAGGGATAAGGAAAAATACCTGTAATAACAACAGTAAGCACGTATGATTGCTCAGTGCAATTTTATGTGCTTTACCTATGGTATATAGTATATGTTGTTATAGTATACAACCTCAAGGTATAACTCTTATTATCTCCATTTTATACACGAGAAAACCAGGCTCAGAGAAAATTACTTGCATATCATGACTAACTGGTGTGTTGTGGAACTACCCTCTAGACCCAAAGCTGCAGGATTTCAAAGGCTCTTGACCTCCTAGTGCCTCTCTCTTTCCTTCTGTCTCTGTCAACCTGAACTTGAAGAAAGTTGGGCTGCAGAAAGCAGGGATGAGGTATAGTGTTCAAGAGGAGTGTTTGGGTATTTATGTTTTAGGAAGGAGGCAGCACACCTTCCTTCACCCTCATTTAACACATTTCACATCCTGACTTGCCTCTGAGAGGACCACTGTGGTGTGACTCTGGGTTGGGGGAGATGGACACATAAGTAATCATGACACAGAGGCTGGGTGTGGTGGCTCATGCCTGCAATTCCAGCACTTTGGGAGGCCAAGGCGGATGAATCACTTGAGGCCAAGAGTTCAAGACCAGCCTGGCCAACTTCTCGAAACCCTGTCTCTACTAAAAACACAAAAATTAGCTGGGTGTGGTGGTGCATGCTTGTAATCCCAGCTACTCAGGAGGCTGGGGCAGGTGAATCACTTGAACCCAGGGGCAGAAGTTGCAGTGAGTCAAAATCCTGCCACTGTACTCCAGCCTGTACAATAGTGAGAACCTGTCTCAAAAAAAAAAAAAAAAAAGAAAAGAAAAGAAAAGAAAAAAATTATGACACAATGTGCTTAGTGCTGTGTCAGGGAAAGCATAGGCCTTTAATAAGTGCTTAAATTCTGTTAATCCTCTGTATCTATATCCTAGTCTCCAAAATGGGGATCATGGCTGGGCGCTGTGGCTCATACCTGGAATATTAGCACTTTAGGGAACCAAGGTGTGGGGATCGCTTGAGCCCAGGAGTTCGAGACCAGCCTGGGCAACATAGTGAGACCTTGTCTCTAAAAAAAAAAATAATAATAATTAGCCAGACATGGTGGTGTGCAAATGTAGTCCCAGCTATTTGGGAGGCTGAGATGGGAAGATTGATGTAGCCAGGGAGGTTGAGGCTGCAGTGAGCTGAGATTGGACCACAGGACTCCAGCCTGGGCAACAGAGCTAGATTTTTTCTTAAAAAAAAAAAAATAAAACAAAACAAGACAACACAAAAACAATAAAACAAAATGAGGATCATAACACTATCTCACAGGATTATAAGAAGGAATAAGTGACACAGTGTATGTGAACTTTCCTGGCAGTCTCTCAAAATTAATGTTGAATCTCCACAAAGTGCTCTGAGAATATGAAAGAGGAGGCAAATAAGTCCTGGATACTTGCAGCAATATTTCATCCAAGAAAGTGACATTAAAATTGGGCCTTAAGTGATAAGTAAACGATTGTGAGGTGGGAAAACAGGTAGAATAGGGTGCTAATTTATAAGCCATTTACTTTTTTTCTAGTCTGTTTCATGGGGTACCAGGAAACACTCTGAGTGGGTTCAGAAGCACCTCACCAGATTTACTCCTAGTTTTGTTGAAATATATGATTGTGGTATACCACCCAACATCTGCTCTTATTAAGAATTTTTTCCTACCTAGGAAACTACTGTTACCATTAACAGTCTTCTTTTTAGATCACTGTTTCTTTTAGTGTCTTTATTCAGCTTCTTCATCCAGAAACACTGGTTTTTTTGTTTTGTTTTGTTTTTTTGAGATGGAGTATTGCTCTGTTGCCCATCCTGGAGTGCAGTGGCATGATCTTGGCTCACTGCAACCTCCACTTCCCACGTTCAAGAGATTCTCTTGCCTCAACCTCCCAAGTAGCTGGGATTACAGGCACGTGCCACCATGCCCGGCTAATTTTTGTATATTTAGTAGAGACCCTGGGGTTTCATCATATTGGCCAGGCGGGTCTCGAACTCCCGACCTCAAGTGATCCACCTGCCTTGGCCTCCCAAAGTGCTGGGATTACAGGCATGAGCCAATGTGCCTGGCCACGCTATTTTTTAAGAATCCAAGATGTGCTAAGTATTTTGCTGGGTGGGAAAATGTCTTTGTCTTTGAGAAACTTATAGTCTGTTGGGTAGACAACAGACTTGTGAACAAGTAAAGCACAGTATGAACTACTAAGTGCTATAATTACTGGGAATATACATCTTAGTTTGCCCAGGATGGTCACAGTTCATACCTGTTGTTCTAACGTAATTACTAATAGTCTTTCATTTTCAGATGTGTGCTGATTTGGACGACAGATTTGTAGTTACATGAGTTAAAGTGTGTGTGTGTGTGTGTGTGTGTGTGTGTTATAAGATATTTTGCATGTTGATTGAAGAAATGACAAACTCTAAGGAATCAAGGATGATTTTCTTAGAAAGGTGACATTTGAGCAGAGGTATGACGCCGAGGACATTACTAATAAGAGAAGGTGGCGAGAGAAAGGGAGGAAGTGCATTTTACATGAGCTAGAGGTGCAGATGGGCATTAGGTAGTCAAGAGACAATAACAAATCACAAGTTCCATGTGCCTGGAACATTGCTGGGTGGGGGATTAAGTAGTGGGAAAATTTTGTAGGCGAGTAGGGAAGAATGAAATCAGAATTTAATGATTTAGGAGCAAATGAAAGTTGAGGAAGTTGAGATGTCAAATATAGACACCCTCTAAGGAATTTAAGGAAAAGAGTGACTGTGGTGATAGTTTGAGATGAAGAAAGATAAAGTTCGGACGTTCTGAAAATTGACAGTTAATGTCACAAGAGACGGAGACACCAAGCTTAAAACAGCAAGGGATATGTGAGAGAATGAGATCTCAAAGGAGGGTGGAAAAGTGCAGTCTGGGGCCTGGGAGAAAGGGCTAGCCTCTGAAATAGAGAGGCCAGAACAGCTGGGTGTGGCGACGAACACCTGTCGTCCTAGCTACTCAGGAGGCCGAGGCAGGAGGATTGCTTGGGCCCAAAAGTTTAAGTCCAACTTAAGCAACATAGCGAGATCCCCATCTCTAACATAATTTTTAGAAAGGAAAAGAAGTACTATAAGATGATGGAGGTAGAGAATTTACAGGGTAGGATTGCGGGAGTATCTAACCTGACATTTTCTTTATTTGGTGAAGTAGTAAAATGATTGGGCACAGCCATTAAAGGACATGGCCAGTATTTTTGCTCTTAATGTAGATGATGGCTATATGATCTTGGCCAAATGACTTTACTTTCTTGGACCTCAGTTTCTTCATATGTAAAGTTAAGAGACTGGATTGACACTTTCTATGTTTTCATCCAGTTCTAAGATCTGGTTCTCTGTTTTACTAAAAATGTCATGAGAAGGCAGTTCTCTGCATCCCTCACACCCTGCTTCTTGCTTGCCCCATCCTGTAAAAGAGAGGATTCCATTTCCAAGTAAGTTAGGGTTATGGTTAACTGGGTTTCTTTACAGTAGGACCTCTCAGAGCCCCTAGAATGCTAATAGGTATTATGAATATTGAAGAGGAGGTTATAGTACACAACATTTCCCAAACTGATTTAACTGTATAATCCAGTGTTCCATAGAGCATACCATGAGAAACATTGATTTAAGCATTTATTCTCCCTTGTTATTTGTAAAAAATTCTATCCCAAGTTGGTGGGGGCAAAACAAACATTTTGAATGGCTGTTGTCTCTGGTGAGCATGCATCTTTGCTTGGAATATGACGTAGTTCCTTCCACTATCAGAATAAAAAGCTCCACCAAACCTAGACATACAGAATATTGATAGAAATAAAACGTGCAGCCCCGTCTAGGCATAAGATAGTGGCAGAGAGCTGCTGGATGCTCCAGCTCTTCCCTTGAACAAGCTGAAAAGAGAGAGAGAGACTTGTTTACAGCTCTCAAAAGAAAGGCCGAGAAGTACAGGTCCTGTGTTACCTGTATTATTTCTAAAGTTCCGGAACAGCTAAGGAAAGGAAATACAGAGTAATGTGGCTCAGTTTGTTTGATGTGGTCTTTAATCATTCTGGTTTATAATACCACCTAACACATATGTTTCGTATCACCTCAGATGATATATTCCAATGTGATATTTAATATATTTAGAAAAGAAGAAAAATCCCACTGGCGATAATGAGTTTCTCCCAGTTATGAAGTAATATGTTTTATTTTTACCAGTATTCCCTAGCATGTATGTGTTCTTTTTCAGTTCTCTTTTCTAACCCGAATGATTATTGTGTGTGTTTGTGTGTGTGTGTGTGTGTGTGTGTGTGTGTGTTATCTGTAGGTTTCTTTATTGATGTAACTACTCTAATTATGGTTCCTTTAAATTGTGATCATCATGAGAGAAAAGGAGTCCTTCCCTGATAATTCACATTTTGTAATGCTTTGTAAAGTGAACATATAATTTCAACAGATATGCTTTTTTGCTGATTCACTCATGAGTCTTTATATTGTGCAAAGCCCTATGCTAGGCACTGGAGAAGGTGAGAGAATGGAACCCAGTCTCTGTCCTTTTTCTTGTCTTAATCCTTCTCACTCTTGCAGTTCCTCCTCAGGATCCAACCCCTTGCTCCTCACTTCTCTGGTCTTTTTAGCTATCCCTTACTCCACTGAATACACACACACACACACACACACACACACACACACACACACACAGATACACGCCCACGTACATCCCACTCTTGACTAGATAAAGGGCCTATGCCAGTTGTGGAATCTGCTTAGAGGTTGAGGCAAAAGTCAAGGGGATTTGCTTTCACTTGGAAATTAGAGGTGTGGTTTCAGGTGGTTGGTGACCAGTTCACATAGCTCTGGTTCACTCTGCCCTGCTGCCTGGAGTTGCCTTCAGTTTCCTTAGGTGGAAATGGGTCATGGGAAGTTGCTGAAGTTGCGGTTAAAGGAAGTACCAAGGCGCTTGCCTGTTTTTAGAACTGCAGTTCTTTTAGGGACCACCTATTGCATCAAGGTTGAGCAGAATGTTGCACACATATGTGACTTCTTTTACTTTTTCTTCACAGATTCTTAAATTGTGTTTGCCTTGTCTCCCTCACTCTCTCTGGTACAGAGGTCGTAGGTTTCATTTGATTACATTTTCGTTCTCTGTTAAACTAGGCTGAGTCACCTTGCTCCACACAGCTATTTAGAATTTGCTCGTTTGTTTTTTCCTTTTTAACATCTCCACTGTTAAAAGTTAATGCTTTCTCCTTTTATTTTCACTGACTGAATGTCAGAGGACGTAACATTAATAGAAGTCTGTCTCCTCTATTACCTTTCAGGAATAGACATTCAAACCCTTTCACGAATCATAATCTTCAGTAGAAAGAAATCTATAATAGATTGACAACTTTTTAAACATCTTTTCCTAATACTCTCATAGCTTTCAATTTGGACTGTTTCATTTAATTGAAGAAACATTATTAGCATCTTTGCCATGCATAAAAATAGATTATGTTTGAAGCATATGAAATGTTTCTAGCTCCTTAGAAGAAAATATGTTGATATCATATTGTTATATATTGTTGAGCTTGTTTTTAACACCTTACTTAGGAGCCTAGCTATCAAATAATTTTACCTATGAAAGGGACCAACACCTCCTACTGGTACTTCCAGTTAATCTCCTGGATGCTCCTAGAAAGACTGGCCCTATGCCTGTTTCTTACTGAATCATGTTCCTATGTATAATGTTTTATCCAAATAAATGACAATACAAAATCCTTTTACTTAAACAAGGTTAGGACTATAAAATATTTCAATTCATATTTTAATTTTAATAATTTTTTCATAGCTTTCAGTAATAATGCAAAATGGAACATTTTATTTTTGTGAAGCTTATCATTGTTTACTGAGAGAGTAATGTTAGAAAAATAATCTTTTCCCTAGGCATAACAAAACAAATGTTTAAGATAGATTTGATTGAGCATTTAAAATTTTTAAGGATGAGCTTCCTTCTGGGTCTTCACTTCTTGGAGAGAATCCTTGGAAAGAAACTTAAAAAGATTTTGATTTGTCTTTTCTTTGGACAGAACATTTTGTTCTTTATTCTAATTGCAAATTCCTCTGGCCCTGGTTATAGTACATATTTTCCTCTTTATTCCACAACTTCCACTCTGCTTTGTTTGTTTTTAATGCTCAGAAGGGTTAATTTTTGCCTCAGTTCCTTAAAAGAGAAAGTTGATTGCCACTAATCCATTTTAGTGTAGGTAACATGAAATATTTGTTAACCAAATTAAATCTGGCTGAATTGAAGTGCATAACCACTCATAGAAGGATGCCACTCTCTGACTTACTGGTGTTAGTTTCTCTTAGATTAATTAACATGTTGTAATATAGTCTAGACATACTAAAGTCACTGTTTAAAATAGGTCACATCGAGTAGCAGAGCATGAAAATGTCCATCCTTATAAACTAGGGATGGCAAACTCAGGTGCCTCCTGGAACTAGATTGGTTAAAAATGAGTGAAGGAGGATGCCTAGCAAGATTGTTCCTCATCTGTCACCATGAAGCATCAGCGGACTGTTGACTTGTGAAAACAAAGGCAGAGGGTTGCCAGATTTTCTTTTATTTTCTTTTCAAGATATAGCAGATACCCCATTTTAATGTAATTGTATCAATTTTTTGAATTAGGTAACTAATCAAAGATTTTACAAACAGTGTGCAGTCTGTTTTTTGTACATAGGCTGTCAGTTTGTGACCTCTAGAAACCCCATCAATTTGAAAGATAAATTTAGTCTTATATTAAAAACAAAGTGCACAGCGTTCTTAATTCTGTGGTCAGTGGCCAACGGTCCATTTCCTTTGGGAAAAAGTTTATTTTTGAGTCCCATGATCCTCCCTCTAAGCAAAGGACTGAAAGACAGATAGGTTGATAATTTACCCAACAGCATATTGAAAAATGTTAAGTCGGAAGTCAGTTCCTCATACTGTCTGGTAAAATCTACAGTCTTAGTGTGGACTAAATCTATAGTTTAAAAAATTTTTTATAGTTTAAAAAATCATGATAAGGCCTATTAGGTAAGAATGCCCCCCACCCCAACACGCACACACAAATCCCAATGACTTTAAAATTACAAAATTACATTTTTGGTATATCTCTATCTTAGCAACACTGTATTCTTTTCCATCTCTTTAAAATGTGCCACAATTAAATACACATAAAATAATCTTTTATATATTTATATATACTTGAGCCAGCCTTCAACTTTTACTTCTCTAGATTATATAATTCAGACTTCTTTAATATTTACATATATCCTGTCTTATATATTTTTAAATGTGTTCTGTACTGTTGCCTAGACTGGGCTGGTATTGTTAATAATCATACTAAATGCCAATGCATTATATAACTGCTTTATTACATCTTATATACTGTGTGTATTTATCTAGATTAGATTGCTTTTTACAAATGGTTCTATCCAAAACAGCATTAGTTTTTGGTTCTCACCCAGCTCTATGGCTTTTTGACACATTTGTTTCTGCTGCTGGAGATTGCTGGTCCATTGTATTATTTCTCCATAAATGTATAAATGTATACCTATACTTTATTTGATTTTTAAATTTATATTCAAGATATAACCTATTGTTTTGAACTACAATTATGTCCATTCCTGAGTTATCCACACCAGCTATCCCTGGTATCATGTCCTCTTTGAAATTAAGTATCATGCGTTTTTCTTTATTGAAGGCAGTTAGCTCGAGTGTTTAAGAAATACTGGCCTCATCCTTCGGGAACACTGTAGTAGGCTTCCTTGACATTGAATCATTGGTGACTGTTCTTTCATAGGCCCAATTTGACCTTCTGATTTATGTTCTATGTATCTTAACAATTGAGGGGTACTGACATAACTGGAAGAAAAGTGTACATATTTTACCGTTGGCATCACCCAAACCGAGGACATCTTTAGCTGCTAGATTGAAATTATTTATAATTTTGGACCTACTTTATGGTACCAAGTACAAGTATTCTAGTTACACTTGTGGTTTTAGAAAGTATTTCCTGCTCATTGGGAGTCCCAAATGCAAAATATAACCCTGTAGCTATTATGTGGGTTTGCGACACTCCCATGGGGACCTTGGGCTCATAAACCAGCGAATGGATTATATAATGCTGCATAAATGCTGTATTTTTCATCTGACAGACATCGTCTTGATCCTATATTTTTGTGTTGCCTAACTGCTTCAGAATACCACTTTTGAAGCAACCCATCAAAATGGAAATTGCTTCTAAAGCATGTAGCAATAAATATTGGTCAAGGCTCTGTGTAATTCAGATTGACTCAATACTTGAACACTACTCGATTGAAATTCTCTACTGTTTTTAAATAAAAGGTTGATAATTTCCATTTTATGGTATTGCTTGATCCCTTTCTTTGTTAGGCATATATTTACTTTGTTAAAATTAAAATTTTATTTTCTGATTTGTCTAAGGCATGCCTGATAGTCAATCAAGCATTTCAGTAGGTATAGATAAAATATTGAGAACTTATATTGAAAGTTAAACCACATATGGATCAAGACATATATGTGATATAGATCAACAAATATATGTGGTACCTATGAAACCAGTCATGAAGAGATGAGCATCACTTTAAAACTTGCAGTATAGAGCTCTGTGTCTATCATGTTATCTGAAAGACTTGATGCCAGAGCTATGATTTTGCTCCAGCCTCTCATAATCTCACTCTCTCTCTCTCTCCCTCTGTGTGTGTGTGTGTGTGTGTGTGTGTATTCATTTTTGTTTTCGAGATAAGGTCTCAATCCATCATCCAGGCTGGAATGCAGTGGTACAATCATGGCTCACTGCAGCCTTGACCTTCTAGGCTTAAGTGTTGCACCCACCTCAACCTACCAACTAGCTAGGACTACAGGTGTGTGCTGCCACACCTGCTAATTTTGTATTTTTTCAAGAGATAGCATTTCGAACTGGCTGGTCTTGAACTCCTGGGCTCAAGGGATCTGCTGGCTTTGGCTTTGCAAAGTGGTAGGATTACAGGCATGAGCCACTGCACCCAGCCTCATTGTTGTACGTTATCCGATGTGCTATTTGCTTTACAAATAATTGTTAGACTCTGCTTGTCCTTTACCGAAAACATGACCAAAAACTATCTGATATTTACTATCCAATTTTGTTGAATAAAAGAGGAATCTAGAGTTGTTAACTTTGGCTTTAGGTTCTCCCTCCTGCGACCAACTTTGAATTATCTGGGCTGGGTAGTCCACAAACAATGCGTTCATGTTGTCTCCCTCTTACTCACAAGCCTTCTGTAGCTCCCAGCATTCACTGCATGAAGTTTAAACTGCTCTTCTAAAAGTATGATAACCTGGTCTCATCTTCCGTCTAAGCAGCGATTTCTTTTTAACTTTCCCATAGATATACTGTACACACATTTCTCGATTTTTGCCTTTGTCTATTCATTCCAGTCTTTGTCAATTCATTCCAGTCTTTGTCATTTTCTAGTGCCAATATTAAGGATCATCTTATGATCTTACATATAACTGTTTTAGACTGCTGATCTCCTTCACTTCTAATCTTTTCCACCACTTTATCTGTAACATTCAATTTAGCTCTCAATTAGATTATGTCTTCATTTTGTTTGCTATTTTATAATGTGATTGTCAGACCTAGGACCATGTCTTCAATTCCTGAGTTCCCACATTCTGAGCACACAATAGTTCTCATTGGATACTCATTTCACTGGTGATGGATCTCCTGGCTCTTTTACATAGAGTATCTTTTATAAGCAGGCATGGGCATAAAGACATTAGTTTTAAAATGCTTCACTTCAGTAAAGAGTGAATGCCGTCTATATACATGTATCTTCTTTGTGAGGTGAATTGTGTGCTTTGGTATTTTCTGGCAAATTTTGTTAATGGAGACGAGTAAAATAAATCCTTAGAGATTTACTGAACGTTTATTTTGTGACATATAGTTGACATGTAATACAGTTTTTACTGAGAGTTAATACCTCACTTTGTAAAGCATCTGTATACTAACTCCTGACTTAACTGTCAGGGATGATGCCTTTTTGTGGTCCTTTGTTTAGGAATGTTAGTCTTTGTGACCCAAGATATGTGAGGACATTCATTCTTGATTTAACTTTGCATGTTATTATTCATTTTTATTTCTACTTTGAAAAACAGAAATTTTACTAAAAACAGATTATGAAAAATGAATTAGCATTAGGATAAAAAATATATACTTTAAAATTTAAGTTTGCATGGTTAGTTGCAGTGCAAAACATGTTGTTCCCTAGGTAAACGTGTACTTAATCAAATGGCAAGTAGAATAAAATGTAAACTAATTGCCTTTGTGACTAAATTCTCTATTCTTGACTGTCTTCCTCAAGAGTAATTCTTTCATGTGAAGTCAGTTGACCAGTCTCAGTTACCTCATTTTGGAGTGAAGTCTAGTACTCTGAAAAGGGAAAGATAAATTATTCTTTGGGGAGCAATGCAGTTTACTAAGCTGTGTATGAGGCCTGAGGTCAGGTGACCCGACTCTGTTCAAATTGTCAAAGGCAAGTGTCAATTGACAGTGTGTTCTGCTCTCTAAACTAGCTCTCAAAGCCTAGTGGTTGAGCTTTCAGTTACCATTTCTTCTCCACTGCTCTGGAGAAAGGTTTTGTTTGTCTTGCTGGCTACTTCTAGTACCCATTTAAAAAGTTTAGACACAACTCCTTCAATATTATATCTAGAAGAATCTAGGGTGGGCTTGGAGGGCAGAGGAGAAGAAATTAGCGATCCCCTGACACAGTTTTATGGCTTTGAATACCATTCTGTTTCTTTTCTCCTCTAACTTCCAAATGCCTCTGAGAATCGTGATTTAAACTTTATCATTTTGATAATACCAAAAGAGATGTCTCTGGAAGCATGTAGCTGTGCGTGTATGTGTGTGTGTGTACACAATCTCACACATACATCATAATATAAAATGTGTAAGTATTAAGTAATGACTGATTATTTTAAATAATAACACTCTTTACAAATACATATGTCTTCTGCCCTTCAAACACACATGGCCTCCTGCTTGGGAAGTGCTGTCTAATGGCACTTTCTTCTGATCGTCTTTAATTTTGGCAACACTTATCACTTTAAAAAGAATATGTGTGTGTGTGTGTGTGTGTGTATACATACATACATACATACACACAGGTATATGATTTGGGAAAATAGCTAAATGTCACTGGGAGCCAGGCCTAGTAAATGAGATACTGTTAGAATTGATTCAATAAAATTGATAATATTTGGTCTCAAAACAAAGTTGTAAAATAAAACTAGTGTGCTTGTGTGTTCCTAACTAGAAATATATGTGTAATGTGATAATCTATATAAGGCAGTTTCGCCCACACTTCTCACTGCCTTACAGTTCCCAATTCTGCTTTATATAGCAGTGAAACTTCAGGTATGTTGTTGCACTGCTCATCAAAGTACCACTTTTAGAAGATTGTACTTGAAGAGTTTTTAAATAGCACTAGAAAGACTCTGCCATGCCACAGAAAAGCTTTTCCCCACATTAAGTGTATATTTAATCAACATTATGGCAATTATAGCTCTACTAGAAGTCCTTCACCCTCTGTTTTGTGGCAAGAACTTTGTCTAGGATAAAACTATCATGAGTAGAGGTAATTTAAAATTCATCCTCCTTTTATTTATGTCAGAATATGACAGGGTGGGGTGATGGATATCCATCTTTTTCTAATTGAAGCAATCTATTCTAAACTTCAAAGATAAAGAATTCTCATTATTTAAAAAAATGTTATGAAACCATTTCTCAGTCATTGCTTTTGTACTATTTCAATAATCTCCTTGGATATACTGATTGAGAAGCTGTTATGAGGCTTAATGCCAAATTGACGAAGTCCAAATTTGATGACTGTCCCAAATAGTTTTGTACCCTTGATAGATTTTACACGTGTTTTTTTCTATAAATCTGCTTTTAAAAAAATTTATTGTTGTCTTCGGATGTTTTCATGATATGTTCACTTAGTAGTTTATGCCACATCTTTAATGCAGTTCTAGAAACCCATTGCTGAGAAAGTGAAGTTCTCTTTCAATATCCATAATGAAAGCCAGTTTACTGGCGAGCACACCTGGGTCTGGCTTCCTAGTTATTCCTCCAGTAGCATTGTATTCCACGTCTTAGGAAAAACTATTTGATGAGCTTAGATTTACAAATTAAAGTATTCTTCCACTTACTTCAGATAACGATACTGCAAGATCGTTAATATTGACCTAGAAGAAGTCCGGCTCAGCCTTCTGATTGATGAGCTGTGGTGGCCGTGAATGCTAACATAACCTTAATCTAAAATCATGAGCCCCTACCAAGGGAGGTAGTAGTTCCTCTGAATGCTACACAGATCATGTCACTTTTGAAGTCATGGTTTTTGTCTTGGAGTGCCTATGCCCTAAGAGGAACACGGCCAAACATGTATTTATCTAGAAGATGTCAGAAAAAGTGCTTGATCTGAAAAACTTCTGTCTAAGAGATTATTAAAGTAACATGGAAAGTTGTTTCGGAAATAGGAAGAAAGACCTCAAGGAAGATATGTTCACAGTTTTTCTTTATCTGAAGAGCTGTTGCCAACTCATCACAAAAGGGTAGAACAAGGAGTACAGATTAATTTGAAAAATATTTCTGATTCTGAATTAAAAGTCTAATTGTAAAAAAGAAGATAGCAATGAGAGAGTGTAGTCCCAT
Source organism: Nomascus leucogenys (assembly GCF_006542625.1). Lineage (NCBI taxonomy): Eukaryota > Metazoa > Chordata > Mammalia > Primates > Hylobatidae > Nomascus > Nomascus leucogenys. The sequence goes on from NC_044397.1 coordinate 14,152,254, forward strand.
ACCTAGCTAAGTAAATGAAACTGTTAGGTGTTTATGGAATAGGAAATATGACTCTTATAGTCATCATGGACCTAACCTTAAAGAAACTTACAATTCACTGGGTGCGGTGGCTCACGCCTGTAATCCCAGCACTTTGGAGGCTGAAACGGGTGAATCACGAGGTCAGTAGCTCGAGACCAGCCTGGCCAACATGGTAAAACCTTGTCTCTACTAAAAATACAAAAAAAAAAAAAAAAATAGCCAGGCATGGTGGCTCGCGCCTTAATCCCAGCTACTCGGGAGGCTGAGGCAGGAGAATTGCTTGAACCTGGGAGGTGGAGGTTGCAGTGAGCCGAGATCGCGCCAGTGCCCTCCAGCCTGGGCAACAAGAGCAAGATTCTGTCTCAGAAAGAAGAAGAAAAAAAAGGAAACTGACAGTTCAATAATGAAAGTAAGCATTTTCATAGCTCTAATAAAAGTAGAAAAGAATGTTTTTACTAGATTTTACTGATAAAGCCTTGTGGTTCACAGAGGAGAAGGTGATCACTTTGAGTGGATAAACATCTACCTCTCCCTCTGAAAACCTAAAGTGGGGACATGGACCTGAAAACTAGATTGTGTGCTTGAAAGAGAATATAGAGAACCAAGCTAGGGAAGAAAAGATCTGAGACCTAATGGGTTAAATTCTATCCTTGGGACTTGGACGTGTTACCTAACTTCTGGGTCTCCATTTCCTCATCCAGGAATACAAAATTAGACTATCTGTTATAATCAAATAATAGAACTATTGTTAGAATCCAGCTTGATAATATTTGTAGAGGATTTTAAAAATGCAAAAAGGCTATGTAAATATTAGGGACTGCTGTGACTTAAAATTTCATCTAGCTTGCTTTTGCTATGTTTAGGCAGAGTAAATGCTGGACTTCTCTTGACTTTTTGTAGTATCTTTATAGAGACTAAATAGTATTTCAAGATAGGAATGCCTGAATAATATACTGTTTACAAGTCTCTGAAGTGTGTGTGTGTGTGTGTGTGTGTGTGTGTGTTTGTAAAGATAATTTTTGGACAAACATCATAATCATCCTGTAATAATGATCTATGATAAAGGAAAACTCTTGAAGTATAGCATTTACACATATACTTGCAAACACACATTTCTCATTAGTGGAGATTTTATCATTGATTTTCAACATTGGAAAAACACAGTGATTGTTTTCTTTGGAAATCCCATAGAGATATGTTGACAGGATGATACAGGAAAAATCATATTATATGTAACTTTGTAGTAACATGATTAGTGTTTAATATTAAGCAGAGTATGAGAAAAAAACAACCTTAATAAAAAATTAGCTAGACCATAAAAACATCAGAAGATAGTTCATTAAAACATGTTCTCTAGCCCTGCCATTACTCCCTGCTCTTCTATTTCAGTGGTTCTCAACCTTGGCTGCACATTAGAATACCTGGGGAGCTTGAAAAATCTCAATGCCCAGGCTGCACCCCTAACCAATTAATTCAGAGTCTCCGGGGGGTGAGAACCAGTTATCAGTATTTTTTAAAGCTCCCCAGGCAATTCCAATGTGCACCTAGTTTGAGATCTACTTCCCATATCTATCTGTAGTACCATATTGGATTTACAAACTGGAATGCCATTTTTGACTCCTTCTTTGTCTCCTTTCTCTCTATTTAATCTTACCAAGTTCTGCAGATTCTCCTTCTGCTGTATTGGTTTGACCCTTCCTATCCCCAGTAATGCTAGCCTAGCCCAGGCCTTTATAGCTTAATATCTAGTTTTCTTCTTCCAGTCCTTCTTAAATGGTGTTACCAGAGACTTTCGAACAACAGTCTTTGAAACAACAATTTTGTCATTTCACTTAAGAACCTATACTGTTTTAGCATCCTAAAATTCAGGATTTTTGTAATCAAACTGTATTTACAAAACTAATCTTCTGATATCTTATATTTCCTATTGCAACACTTTATGAGTAGAAGAGAATTGAGGATTCAGGAAGGTGAATTGTTTTAAAAACTATTTCACTTGTAATCCTGGGGGCTTTGAGGCATGGGCTGGGGAGGAAAAGGGAGAAAGATGTTCAACAAAAGGCATATCCAGGCTATCTATTCCTCCAACCCATATGTCTCCCTTTAGCCAGAGCAGATCCAGTCTGGTTCCTTAATATATTTGGGTTGTGCTTAAGATTTCATTAGAACAGAAAAGAGTTTCACTGCTAAAAGAAAAAAAGAAGAAGAAACTTTGAAAACCACTGGTGGCTAATCCTCTCATTTCACAAGGTAGGAAACTAAGGCTCAAAGAGGTTAAGTGACTCATCCAAAGTCATATAGCTAAAATGTGCCCTTTGTTCCTGCTAGCATAGTCTCTTCACTTTCTCTGAAAAGTAAGAAGAAATGTCATGCTAGCACTTGACACAAGCCCCTATACGTACAGGTGTTCAGCAAATATTTGTTGAATGAACACTTGAATGAATGCTATTTCATATTTCTGTTTCTGTTCACATTGTTACTGTAACAAGAATGCCTTTTTAAAAAATTCTCACTTTCACCTATAAAAGCAATCATTCAATGCAGGTCTCATCCTACTTCTGCCTCAAAGTCTCTCCTTATAAGCCATGACTGTAAAGGTAACTTATTTGATTATATTTAAACCATTTTAAACTGTCCTGTTCTGTAATTATTTTCCGGATGTGTCTTTTCTCCATAACAAGATTGCATGTCTGTTCCTTGAAGTGCATGACTTTTGCCACGTACTCCTCCTTTTATATCTCCTCCAGCATAGACAAAGCTTAATAAATACTTGTTGTGTTGGATTAGTGGATTGCCTGTGGCTATAGCCTGTTATTTTATGCTCCTGCTAATAATAATTAAAACTCACTAGAATCAAATATCATATCCCAAAATATGAAGTTGAATTTGTACTCAGTTTATGAAATGCTCTTTTGTTAGAGAATGAAACAAATGGGATTTTTATATCCTCAAATTCCTTTCCCATTAAAATAAACTCACATTATTTTCATTTTAACCTCTGTTTTTTGTTTGTTTGTTTGTTTTTTGACAAAAGATTGCAACAGGAAAAGAAAGTAGATTAAATAATTTGCTGTCTGCCAGAATTTTTGTCCTGAGGTCTCTGAGTATTCACAGTCTTGGTCTCTTAGCACACCAGCCCCTGAAAGCAAGGCCAAACTGCAACTTCATGGGAAATAACACTTGGGATATGTCCAATCCAGTGTGAGCCAGCTCACACTTGCTTTCCTTATTCAAAGCCACATTTCCTGGCTGGACTAGTAAGAATTGTCTTTTGAAGAAAAAAGAGTGTTTCTGGATTGTTTTCAGGCCCTTTTATTCACAGCAGTCATTCTAGCATTCTCCACAGAGTTCTTCATAAGCCAGTAGGAAAAGTGATTCCATCGTTTTCCCTGGAAAAGTATTCAAATGCATGATGTGTCCCTTGGAAACTTACTTTGATGAACTTCCCGGTGAATGTCCACACCCTTTCTTAAAGTTTTACACGTACACAGACACACAGATATTTGAAAACATATTTGCCCTTCATCATGCTTCAAAATCGTGCAGTCATTATGTGTTACTGCCTTGTATGTATTTCTGTCTTAAGGGGTCACTTTTATCTTTTTAAGAGATGGGGTCTCATTATGCTGCCCAGGCTGATCTTGAACATCTGGACTCAAGGGATCCTCCTGCCTCAGCCTCTCATAGTGCTGGGATTATAATTATGAGCCACTGTTCATGGCCACCAGGAGTCACATTTTTAAAAAGATAAATATATATACAATATTGTCAAAAGTAGAGAGAAAAGTTATGGTATGATTTGGAACCTATTTCTTCCTCTGTAAAGGGGCTACATGAACTCCAAGGACTGTTCCAGCCTATACATTAAGCAAGCAGTTTAATGAAGCGTTTAAAATCCTTAGTATTATTTGCTTTAGTATAGGATTCTTTCCATTCATTCACTCACATTCAGGTATTTGTTCATTCAACAACTATTTATTGACCCCTCCTCAGAAAAGCAATAAAACACTTAAGAAAATGGCCCTAGATTTCGACTTGTATTTGAATTCTAAAATTTAATTGATATGTGAACATGGGCAAGTTACTTAACTTCTCTGCATTTCAATTTTGTAATCTGTGAAGTGATCGTAATAACAGCACTATTGCTTAAGGTCATTGTGAGGAATATATAATTCCTGTTAGTACCTTAGCATAGTGTCTGGCACATGCCATATGTTCAAATAATATGTTACTATTATAGCTTACTCTCTGCTAGGCAGGCTGATAAGGATCCCAGACCTAATAAGGCATTTATTTTTCTTTCTGTTAGGGAGCTCAGAGTCTAATGAAAGGGGAACATATATGTAGATATAATTTTACTATGTAACAAGTACTGTAATAGAGTTATATACAGGGGACTCCGGGAGCCCCAAAGAGGCTGCATGTAGCTCTGGGGAGGGGGAAGATGGGGGGGGAAGCACAGAGAGGTGATGGTTTATCTGAATTCTGAAGAATATGCAGGTAGCTGCCAAATTATAGGATGGAAGGTAAAAAGAAGAATGAGCAAGCAGCATGAACAAAAGGATAGAAGCACTAATTCTAGAAGAGCAAATCAATTCACAGGCTTGCAAGTGAGGGGGTGATGGCAGATGAGATGGGGCTTGTCGTGGTGTCAGCCTGATCCCTTGGCTATTCTCCCATGACTTGCTAACCTACTGCTACAGAGAATTGAGGCTGTCCCAGAAAAGGAGTCCAGAGGTAGTTGGCTGTAGTGAGGAAGTAAGATCTTGTGCTTGGTTTGCAGTGCCACAAGAGGATGTATACCATGATAGCAAGAATCATAAAAGGGGATGTATTCCAGAAGAAGGTAGAAGAGAAATGGGCTGGAAAGACTGGGTAGAGGACAAAAGGAGCCAGATGATATGTTATGTTGAAGGAGACTCTGAAAGCTTAATTTTGGAGATAAACTGTTAATTTTAATATGTACACCCAATACTGTCTTTGTATGCCTACCTAGTCCCTGTTGTGTCTTAAAGGTCAGACCATTTTAGAAAAATGTTCTTGGAACTTTAGGGACTAGTTCCCTTTGAGTAAAGATGCTTTAGATGAAATGAAGAGGCAGTGCGTAGTGCAATCATTCCACACTTTATGTCCTAGACTCACGATACCTAGATTCTGGAATTGATTCTTCCGCTAACAAACTTCATGACATTTGGTAAGTATTGAGTTTCATATTTCTCACATCAAAGAAAGCGCATGTACCAGACAACGTGGAAGTTGATTCCAGTTCTTAAGTTCTACTATTCACAGTTTGTAATATGTAAGTTGATTTTTTTTAAGATAAGTTAGAACTTTCACTAGATGTAGAAACTGAAACAGATTATAGAGGACAATTAGCATATTTTTAAAGACATGGAGCCATTTTAAGAAGAGTGGGGAAATAGTATCTTAAATCATGTGCAATGAAAGCAAGGAACCAAGGAAAATTGAACCTTTAAACCTCCCTGCTTCTCATATAAACATTCAATAACAAGCAAATGTTGGCTTAAGAAATCCAACTATTATAAAAAGAAGATGGAAAGTTAGACCATGATTAGGAAGGCAATGCTTGACTAAAGCTGGTATACTTTAAAAAGTAGGATCCACAGTTGGCTCAAATAGTGTGCCTTTTTTTTTTTTTTTTTTTTGAGGTTGGAGTCTCGCAGTGTCGCCCAGGCTGGAGTGCAGTGGCGTGATCTCTGCTTACTGCAAGCTCTGCCTCCCAGGTTCACACCATTCATCTGCCTCAGCCTCCCAAGTAACTGGGAACACAGGCGCTCACCACCATGCCCGGCTAATTTTTTGTACTTTTTTAGTAGAGACGGGGTTTCACCATGTTAGCCACGATGGTCTTGATCTCCTGACCTCGTGATCTGCCCGCCGTGGCCTCCCAAAGTGCTGGGATTACATGTGTGAGCCACCACACCCAGCCTCAAATAGTGTGCATTCTAAGATTCATTATAACTCCCAGACTTTAAGAGCCAGTAACTGATTTGTATATCCAACAAGGATCAGAGATACTTAATATTTATAATGATCAACTTCAATGTATAAGAATGCAGTAACACAATTTTTCAATTGCCATTGCACTGGTATAGAGTAACTCAAATTACTAAGTAGCCAAAGACTGGTTTTTGAAGAATAAATTATTCCAGATAAATTTAATTTTCATTAATGATAAAATCATAGACCACTTATTGTATGTGTGTGTGGGTGGGGTAGTAGGAGGAAAGCAAAAGGTATCTCAAATCTCACATGATTTCTTCAATGAACTGGACATAAAACTGAGGTTGTATTATTGTTGGGTTGATTCTTACTAGGGAATGGCTAACACCTCATAGGTAGTTACCCATGAGTTACTTGCATCTAGAAGACTATCCCAAGGATATCTTCCATGGCCCACAGTGACTGGTGTTATTTGTAAAGGTCTCTGTCATGGAATGCTTACCAGGATTTTGGTGAAATATCATCTGTTTGATCTTAAAATTATTTTTATTCTTATTTCCTCAAGTATTAGTGACTCAATCATAAATTTGCTCAACCCCAATAGTTCTAATTAAAAGCAAGTTAACAAGAAAGTCTGAAAAGCTCTCATAGTTTAGAGGAGCTTAAGATGACATGTTGGTCAGGCGTGGTGGCTCACACCTATAATCCCAGCACTTTGGATGGCCGAGGTGGGCAGATCACTTGAAGTCAGGAGTTTGAGATCAGCCTGGCCAACATGGTGAAAACCCATCTCTACTAAAAATACAAAAATTAGCTGGGCGTGATGGCAGGCACCTGTAACCCCAGCTACTCGGGAGGCTGAGGCAGGAGAATCACTTGAACATGGGAGGTGGAGGTTGCAGTGAGCCAAGATCGCACCACTGCACTCCAGCCTGGGTGACAGAGTGAGACTGCATCTCACAAAAGAAAGAAAGAAAAAAAAAGACATGTCAACTTAAAGCACTGTGGTATTCTGGATGAGATGGTTCTGGGACAGAAAAGGAATATTGGGTAACAACTAAGGAAATTCGAATACAATATTAACTGTAGTTGACGATAGTATATCAGCATTGGTTCATTGGTTGTGCTAATGCACCATACTAAAGTAATGTAAGATGTTAAAAATACAGGGAATTGGGTGTAGGATATATAGGAATTCTACTATCTTTTCAGCTTTTCTCGAAATTTAAACTGTTCTTAAAAGGTCGTCACTCTCCTTCCTCCTCTTCCACACAACCCCATTGCTTTATTCAGTGTATATTGCATCTTATTTTGGCTTCGCATATCTCGAAAGTTGAGGAATATGGAAAAGAGCAGGGAAAATAAAAGATAGGAAAGGTTAAAATGTCTAAGTGACTTAAAGTTACCTAGCTTAACAAAGACAACAGTGTCAGGCTTTCTGAAAATTGTTTCAAAAGGCTTTCACAAGTATGTCACTGAGTAGAACACAAAACAAAAGAAAATGATTTCGAATAAAAAAAGAGAATTTAATTTGAAAGAATCCTTTTTTAAATAAGAAGTATTTTAATATCAGAATAGCCCAATAAAAGTAAAGATAAATGTAGGAAATCATGTTTTAAAACAGATTATCCTCTCCGCTGTCCAGCATAGTAGCCACTAGCCTCATGTGGCTATTTAAATGTGTTTAAATTAATAAAATAAAAGATTCAGTTCCTAATTTGCAGTAGCCACATTTCAAGTGCTCACTAGACACATGTGACCAGTGGCTGCTATATTGGACAGAACAAATGTAGACAGACCATTTACACCATTGCAGCCCTGAATTCTGTGCTAATTGAGAAGTCAGTGGGGTTAACGTATTTGAGATAAAATTGTTCATATTTGCTTGGATGTTATGGGTAGTTATGTTTACCTATCTGCATGTCTTGCTTAGGAATCCACAGAAACCCAAATGAAACTTTGAAACAGTAGGGCTTCCTATTTTACACCTTTTATTTCCTATTCCATGCAGGGAATAAGCCATATCATCTTTCAGATAGATAAAATCTGGCAGAGCCAGGCCCATTCTGCAAACTTGATGGTTCACATCCTTCTTGAGACAGATTATTTGGCTTAAAGTACACCTGCAAGAGTCAACAAGGATATTGTTGCTGTCAACAAAGTTCAGCACATAAGTAGAGTGGGTGACACTGTAAGAGTTTGAAAGCTATCCCTCCCTCCTTTCATTAAAATATATTATCCCTTGGGTATGTACATGTTATCGGATACTGTCTTTATTAATATTTCCTTGCATAAGTATTTTGAGTGCTAATTCTTTTTTGTATTATAAACTATGGAATTTCCATTTCTGAATATCCTCTAAATTGTGATAAGGTACATATCTTGGATAGTACAGGTAAAGGGCTCTCAAAAGGATGACTTCAGGTAGATATGTTTCAGGCTAACAAATGACTTTGGCTATCTGTGTAAATAAAATTGGGTATTTGAGTTTTAAGACAAGTTTAACCACAGAGCTGATATTTATCAGCTTCAAAATATGAACTGAAATACTTTTCAAGTTTTCTGATAGTTGTAACAAAATGACATTTATTATTTTAATATTCTTGGTCACACATTTCACTTTTACTTTAGATGCTTTTTAGAATTCAGAGGTATGGTTTAGATTAGTATAAAACTATGTTTCTCAGATTCGGGTGCACAGACTCTAGATATATATATATATTCCAGGAATCCATGAGATGTTTTAATTATATATTTTCATTTTAGTGAATTAAATAACATTTTGTAGGAATAAACATTAAAGTTTTCTTTGATAGAGAAATTTCCAATTAAAAACATTTTTTATAGAAGAACTCTAATTTTTTAAATCATTGTTCTTCCATCTAGGCACTGGGTCTGTAACTTGTATTAGTTTCAAAATAATTTTTCCTTTGAAATGAATTTATAGATTACTCAACTTTAAGAAACGTTATGTAATGAATTTAAGCAAAAAAAGAGGAATTCATATGTGTACTCCACAGCGTGCCTTATGTACAGATTCAGACTTAAGTCTTCTATTATGGTAAGTGGCAATTTGATTCCACACTGGCATTGAGGATTAAAATAATTAAAAATAAATTGACAACTACATTTCTAAATACTGAAGTCAAAGTGATCTTGTAGGCCATGCTTGTTGATACTCTTTCATTTTGTACAAAACACCCCACCCCTCCCTCCAGCTCTCCCAGGTATTTGCTTTGCGGGACAAGATTCCTGTGCCACTGAGGCATTTTGGTAAAAGGAGCCTTAAGTGAATATTTTAAAATTATACATATATTATATATAATGTATATATATTATATATGATGAATCCTACTCATCTTCTGTCCTCCCACATAAAAGTGCAGTGTTTCCATACAATTGAAAAGAAGAGGCTGACATGCTTGTACAAAAAAAAAAAAAAAGAAAGAAAGAAAAAAAAGAAAAGAAAAGACATTCAAGTAAAGGGACTTGGCAAGTAGAAAAATAATTATGCTAGAAACACAAGGGCTGGGCATGCGCACATGCAGATATCTGGATCAAGAAGCTCTGAGTCTGGGTCAGCGATTCTCAAGCTTTGCATGCATTAGAGTCACCCAGAAGACTTGTTAAAGTACAGATTGTTGGGCTACAACCCAGAATTTCTGATTCAGTAGATCTCTAGGGCTCTGAATTTGCATTTCTAACAGTTTCCCCAGTGATGCTGTTGCTGCTGGTCCAGGGACTGCACTTTAAGAATCACTAGTCTGTGATAAGAAATTCTAGATTCTGAGTAGTTAGGGCCACAGCTTTTTCCTATGTGTGTGATGTCACATATTCCAGGTTGTTACAGACATGATCTGTGTGTCAGATCTTGCAAAATAAGAACAAAAGCAAATATACTCTCTTGATTAAACACAGCAATCAGAAACAAGGGACATGGAAGAAGTGACAAGAAAAGGGGGAAATTAGAGTTTATCCAGGCCCTATTATATCCACTTCTGTTAATATTACCTCGAATCTTTTGGATCAATAAGAAGAGACTATGTTAACTCAAATGTGGCATGGAAAAAATTCATTGTCTGTACATTACATAATTTTCTAAGATTTCATCTAAATACTTTCATAGATAAAGACTTAAAGGTGAACAGGTTTTGCAAGTGTTCCTAAAGGGTCATATTTAGATGTTACTTTAAATTCGTCAGTGCTAGTAGATTCTAACCAAAGGTTCAAGTCATCCACCTCTCTTCTATGAGCTAACCATACTTCTTCTCAGAAAGCCATTTAAATACTCAATGCCTCACCTTTTCTGTGGAAAAAAAAGTCATTGAACTCATTATTTTTTTTGTCAAGAATGTTGTAAAGAGCAACCATACATGTGATGATCATGCAATTCTTTGGAGGAAGAAGGCATTAAAGGAATCCAAAAACTGCATTATTATTTTCAAAGATTTAGTTGCCCATAGAATTCCTCACTCCTACTTCAAGGTTTGCTTATATACAAAATTAAATTTGCTTCCACTTTATGGTATCCTTCAAAATATTTTCACCACAGCCCCCAAATCATTTCAGTTTTGTGAAATTAAATGATTGCCTACATTACTGTAAGTCTGAGTTAAATTTGCCATTTTAATTTCAGTGTGTCTTCTTGAAGACAGTTAATATAATTGGCAGTGCTAAGACTGAAAACAGCTTTAGACCAGAATTATCTTTGTCCATATTTTTCTCTATATAAAACTCTTCAGGCTGGGAATCCCAGCAATAGCATTTCTAGAAAGCTGCAAATAGTGGCGAAGTCATGAAATAGGGCATTAGCTCAGAAGCAGATCTCTACATTAGAAAAGCATAATTCATTTGTGTAAAACAAAACAAAATAAAAACTGTAAAACACACACGCACGCACACACACACACATTCAGCTGGCACAAAACGTAAGTGTGGAAAGCTCCTCCCTCCCACCTGCCTGCAAAAAAAAAAAAAAAAAGAGATACTACATTGGAGTTAGTAAAACTAAATTCATCGATCTTTTTAGGTAACTTACAATTACATGTATAGTATCATGTAAGGGAGGTGAGTACTGAGAAAGAAGTGAGAAAACCAGGGTTCTGATTTTGTGTATACTAGCTGCATTCAGCCATTCATTTTATAATGATGCCAAATGCCAGATGAGGATAATAATGAGAATTTTATTAATAAATGTTAGCTGTGTAGCAGACAGTATTTGATCACATTACATGTATCATTTCATTATCCAACACTTTATTAGATATTCATATCATTTTAAGAGGTGAGGAAACTGAGATTTTACCTGTAATACATGTTCACCTTTAAGTCTTTATTTTTAAAGCCTAACCTCAGTTTCCTCACCTGAGGCTTCTGCCCCAAGCCAGGTCTGTCTGACTCCAGACACTGAGCTCCAAATGGCTGTGCTCTATTACCACCACACTACACTGTGTAGGGCCATGAAAATACACTGAAGAACAAAACAGGCACCGTCCCTGCCCCAGACAGCATATAGTTTTAATCCATCTGAGCTTCCGTTTTCTCCTTGCAAGGTGGGATAAGTTATGGCACAGTATGGCTTCATTACTAGATCTTTCATAAATCCCAGTCAATTAAATGAAGGTATTAATGAAACTAGCATATGTAATTGGCAGAGTAATTTTTGTATGTCTCTTCTCCTTGGGAAATGCATAGTAATCTTGGAAAGTTCACTGAACTTGAGCCTCGTACACTGAAATCTTAGAATAAGGCACCATCTAGGATAAAACAAAAACAGAAAAATTGACTATGTTTATATTCTTGGCTTAAAAATTTTGCCTTGTCCAGAAGAGAATAAGCTGTCAGATTCAGCTTACTACAGGAAACAGTAAAAATGAAACCTGTTTCTGTAGCTTTCTCCCCTCAGGGACCCAGTGTCTCGCAAGTATGTTTCCATTTGAAGAAATCCTCAAATGAATCCCACATCTCAAGGTAGGTGTTTATTTACACTTTGCAGATGCAATTCCAAGGCTCCACATTTAGGGCAAGTTAATTTTAAAAGCTTCCTACCGGCATCTCTTCTAAATAAGGGATGTCTTTTTATTTGGAATAATATTTTTCTGTCATAAGCTGCTCAGTTCCTATCCTCACACACATACTTACATTTTCTGATCAGAAAGTCTAACCAGATATGCACTGGCATTAAAGATACATCAGTAATGTAAAATGTAACTTTTTGGTCCCCTATTGCACTTCAATGTATCTCTTTCCTCTTTGGAAAGTTACAGAAATGGCCATTTAAAGAAATTAAGGTAAAATATGTCTCATTCAAAGAAATGCGCAAAATAAGAGAGAAGAAGTCAGGGTGTGCGTGTGTGTATTTACAGTTTTCTCAAAAGACACTGAACTAAGGACTCTACACCCAGGAGAGAAAATATACATATGACTCTATGAACAATACAAGAGTTTAAAGTTAACTGTAAACATCATCATGGCTGGTTTTCTTGTTATTGTTGTGGCTGTTTTGTTACGCTGGCTGCCAGAATCATGGAATTGAAGCATGGAATTGGCACTTTGTTTTTCACATGGTAGATTTTTCCTTGAATTTCTATGAGGTCATCTATGGATTCCTCCTCAATAAATCATTCTCCAAATATCTGTGAAGCACCTATTGTGTGCAGGGCACTGTACTAAAGCCCTTCAGTAGCATTGGAGGAGACAGAAAATGTAACTAAGGCATGAAAGCCTCTCTCATAGATTCTTAATAGGGGCACTTCATCCTATTAACATGTGCCCCAACCTCATCCTTTAGTCTCCTAGCTTTCTGAAGGTTATATCATAGAGTCACACAATATACCAAGTTTCCTCAGTAAATCTTAGCAAGCAAATCAAGGATTCTTCTTTGAACAAAATCAACCAAGTAGTTTTTTTTTTTTTTTTTAGAGCCATTGAAATAACTCGTTATCTCATTGTCAAATAGTTTTCTAATTCTACATTGCGATTGAAGAATGAGGGGAAAAAACGGACAGAGGAGAGGCAGATAACTCTGACCTGGGAACTAACACAATAGATCTTGAGAAACTTCAAAGTAAAACAATTATCTCAGCAACAGGGATGATTTGGCATCCCTTTGTTAGCCGTTTATGACACATGTGTAATACTTTGACATCAATTTAGAAACTGGCATTTCTAGAGCCTTGCCATATTGCCAGGATATTTCCATCTCAATAATATATTGATTATATTATAGTAATGAGTTGGCCAATGACTCACAGAGTTATGAAGAGATTATACTAAATTTATCTGAGATAAGTCATGATGAAAACTTCAGAATTATTACATGCATGTTTCATATCCTTGTCATGTTGATACTCACCTATTTTGTGACTTGATATCAGCCCCTGCTTTTTAATGTGAATCAGAAGCTGTAATTATTTGATGTTTTATAGGACTTAACACATTTTTATGGGTGTTTGACTTATAGTAAAAATCCTCTCTAGTTACAAAAAACTACAAGAAAACCTAGAAAAGTGAACTTTTGATTTTTGGTTACTTTCTGGAAAATGTTTATGGGTGATCAATTTTTAAAACTACATGGGTAATTTTGTGAGTTATCCTTCAGTTACTAATATGTCGACTGATCACAGACCAGTGAGAGGTAGCTGTGTAAATGACTGTAAATCTACCCATTTTTTTATTAAATCAGGAGGCAAAGGATAGGATAGTTTGTCACAAGATATCACTATGTAGAGCTCTGAGTTCAGAGTATACATATCTCCCACCCCAAATGCTTAACATGTATTTCCATGATCGTGAGTCCCTTTTCTGCATATTTAGATTCTTCTGCATGATCTCTTCAACTTTCTTAAATGGTTAGTATGCCACAGAGGTTGATTCCTTTTTATCTATGCTTTTTGTTTTTGCTGTCTTGTATTTATAAAACCTCCTCAACTGAGCAACACATGGAATATTTGCCAATTGAGAGAGTGTAGCAAAATGGATGATGGCAGCTAACAGAGGTTACATGCCACACCTTCAGCACTCACAGAAAGTGGGCACATTGCATCTCTGGGCGATCACAAGCTGGTGCAATATCTTGTAAAATACTGTTTGCCAAGTCACGCCAGCTGGATAGATAATGGGAATCACCGTGTTATATAGTAGTTCCAGTTCCAGACTGATCTTGATGCTATGGTTGGTTAAATATTATTGATGAGCTAATTATGCTCCTGAAACAAACCAATAGCATTCTTTAAAAAGGACTCTCCAAAAATAAACAGAACTACAGACAACAGTCTTGTCGTAAAGGCTAATGTCTTTTTTTCTCTGTGCCGAATTCGTTTTACTGTATTGTGCATATATATCAAAAGAACTGCTTTAGATCAGGTGTTTAATGTATTTTGAGGAAGATATTAAATTGCTGAGAATACTTCATTCATTAAAAAATAAATATACATTGTGGATGAATTTAAAAGCTGGACTTTTAATAAGTTGATGAGGTGACAAGTATGTTAACTAGCCTGATTAAATCTTTCTACAATATATACGTAGACCGAGACACGATGTCATACTGCATAAATATACATAATTTTTGTCAACTAAAATTTTTTAAAAAGCAGACTTTTATAAGTAAGCTATCGATAAGCTAAACACTGGAAAAGATGACATGTAAAATAATTCAAATTTGAATGTGAGGCAGTTTAAATAAACGTAAACAGATCTGGACTCAGAAATCTATGTTCATATAGCACTACATGCTGTTTAGTTGATGACATCATTACACTGTATACTTACCACTAACTCCAGTGGGTAGCTATTTTGCACTGTTAAGGTACTTGTTTCTATGTTGTGGGGGGTTTGTTCGTTTTTTTACTTCTAAGTGACCAACACTCATTTAAAAAACCTCTCTCACTCTATTATCCTAACTCAAAGTTGCCAGCCACATTGTGTGCTGTAGTATTAACACTGCATCACTTTAGTATTTGACATAATGCTTTGTGGCAGCTAAAATTTAAAAAGGATCACATTTATTCTAATATCATTATAAAGTTATTGTGATGCACCCAAGCAGATCACTGTAGTTTTGCTAAAGCTGAGCTTGCTGTCCATCAGAATTACCTTCTTGCACATCTTTTTCTATATAATAAAGAACATAAATCTTGTAATATTAATTCTTGTTTTTTATTTAGATACTTCATTGATGTAAAAATGTTTAAATATCTTTTGGTCCTTGGAAGAGTGGGCATCAATGCTTCTATAACTATTAGTAGGTTATGATCGAGAATTTAAGTTAACTTTTCTATTAAATCCTACATACCCATGTTCTAAGGATAATCATTTTTAATCGTAGAAGTCCTCAGCAATTAGAAGAGAATAAAGAATTTTATTGTCACTAGGGAAATAGAGGCTAACATCTTGACGTATATTAAGTTTCATTTATTTGGGAGTTTGTTTGGCAGATTATGATTTTGAACTCTTTGTCATCTCTTTGGAAGAAAGCCGCAAGAGCAACTTGAGATGTAGAATTTGTAAGAAGAAATTGTTTTATTCAGCTTTGCTGTGACTGAAAGTTTGATTATAGACTGTGCCATTTCATCTTATCTTTAATCTACAAATTTTTAAATGGTTTTCTTTCTAATCCACAAATATAAAAATTAGAGGTTTATTCAGACAATATGTATGAAGTCAAATACATATTTCTTATTTATGTATAAGATATAAAGGATAGAAATACATTCTTATTTATTGGTTTCTGAAAGCTGAAGTAAGCCTGGGCAGCATAGGAAGACCCTGTCTCAACAAATACAAAATACAAATATTAGCTGGGCATGGTGGCATGCGCCTGTAGTCCCAGCTACTCAGGAGGATGAGCCAGGAGGATCACTTGAGCCTGAGAGGTTGAAGGCTGCAGTGAGTTGTAACTGGGCCACTGCACACCAGCCTGGGCAACTGAGTGAGACCCTTTCTTAAACAAAACAAAACTGAAGTAGTGTTTGTTTAGTTGTTATTAATTATGTAGATTTTTAAGAAATGCACCCCATATTTTGGGGGGCCAACTTTTTTTCAGTTGAGAAAATATAAATGAGTAAAAGGGGTTATCAAATTAACACTCACAGCAGGATGAGTATCTTTCCTTTATGTAATAAGAATTTATAGTATATATATATATATATTCCTTTTTTGTTAATTATGCTGCTAAGAAATTCTTCCTGAAATCTATATTAAATGTCTTTTTTTTTTTTTCTTTTGAGATGGAGTCTCACTCTGTCGCCCAGGCTGGAGTGCAGTGGCGCGATCTCTGCTCACTGCAAGCTCCGCCTCCTGGGTTCACGCCATTCTCCCACCTCAGCCTCCCAAGTAGCTGGGATTACAGGCACCCACCACCACGCCCAGCTAATTTTTTGTATTTTTTAGTAGAGACGGGGTTTCACCGTGTTAGCCTTGATGGTCTCGATCTCCTGACTGCGTGATCCGCCCGCCTCAGCCTCCCAAAGTGCTGGGATTACAGGTGTGAGCCACTGCGCCCGGCCTACTAAATATCTTATAAGTTTTACCTATTTAAAGCTTTGCTTTAACTGGACAGAGAGGGGGAAAATGTGTTTTATTACCATGTAATATACTTTCATGATTTCTTATGAAGAGATGGAATTCAATTCAAATCAGACTTTCATTCCTATCTCAACTCCTAAAGCCTTTATCCAGCTCACCACTCACTGTCCTGCATGTGGCAAATTGAATATTTTATCTTATTTGAGCTTCTACCAGGGTCCAACAAAGTTGACCGCTGTCTCCTTCTTCAAATACTTTCTTCTCTTAGTTTGGCTGATCACAATCTCCTGGTTTTCTTCTTGGTATCCTTTACTGGTTCTTCTTCAGTTTGAACTTTATGTGATAGTGGCTCCCAGGGCTTGACCCTTCTTTTTTAATCTACATGCTCTCCCTAGGTGCTTTCCTTTAGCCCCATGGTGTCTTTAAATACTATTTGTTTGGGTCCCAATGTGAGACAGTCCTTGTCATTCATGAGTTGGAAGATGACTTTTCTGCTAATGTGAACCACTAGCAGAATGACACACAATCATTCTCCATTCTATTATACCAACTTAAGTATCCAGATAGCTCATATCCCTATCAGATATTTTTCTTGTTTGTTACTTGTGGAGGGTTTTTTTGGGGGGGGTTGGAGGTAGGGGTGTTCTCTTTCCTTGAACTCTGCGAGACATTGAATAAAATAGGTGTTGAGTGAATGAATGTTCGCTTGTTTACTTACTTATTCAAAGACGCACACATATATCTATATTCCAGGCTCTGCGCTAGAGATGCAGAGATGATGAAGACGCAGTTCCTGTGCTCAAGGTTTCAGATTCTTGTGAGGGAGGAAGGCATACAAATAAACAGTTACAGCACAGTGTGAAGAATGCAGCAGTGGAAGCCTGTCCAAAGTACAGAAGCTGCCTAGAACAGGATATGATTAACCCTAAGGGGAATGTAGAGTTGGATGAAGCCCAGTGGAGGAATGAATTATTTGGGTTTTAAAAGACGAATAAGATTTTTCAAGTAAACAATGGGAAAGGATTAGGGACTTCCAGACTGAGATACTAGCATATGCCAAGGCACGGTGGTATGCAGTACTTGAGGAATAACTGCAAACATTTGTTCTTACAGAAACATGGGATGTTAGGTGGGAATGGAGGGAGTGGAGCTGGAAATGCAGGCAATGGACAGAAGGGGTTTAATTTTTCCCACTAGGAAGCTTAGACTTCCTCCTGTGGGCAAACTAATGAATGCTGACAGATTTCAAACAGGTCAAAGATATGTTTACATTTTTATTTTAGAAAAGTTTTTGTTTGTTTGTTTTTGTTTTTTTGTTTTTTGTGGGGATAGTATGGAAAAGGGATTCAGAAGAAAGAAGACCAGTTAGGCCAGTTAGGAGAGAACAGGTGAAGCAATAGATGAAGACCTAAATGATACAAACATGTTGGGGATAAAGAAAGAATGTAGAATGGGGAAAGAAGTCAGAGATGAAATCAGTTGTATTGGTGAGTCTGTGTGAATGCAGAGTGGTTCAGAGTGGGGATGAATGAGAGGGACTGATAACAGGCCTTCTATTTCTGGAAACTAGGCCTCTGGGGTGACACTAACCAAAAATAGAGAATACAGAAAGGAAAACAGGCTCAGATGGGAATAGCATTCATTTGATAAATACAGTATACATTGATTATATTTTGTACATTTTTATACATATATACACACACATAAATATATAGCCATTGTGCTTGAGTCTCAATTTTTTTTTTAAATGAATTTAGTTTTAGACTTCTCAAGTCAGAAAATTTACAGGAAATCCTCTGGGGCATATCCAAATTTAAGTTCAAACCCCAAAGTCAAATTCTGATTTTGTCACTAGCTGTGTGATTGTGGTACTTCTTTGAGCCTTTGTGTCCTCATTTCTGTCATCCTGATACCACAGTTGGATTAGAAAATTACCTTGATATTTTTACCCACAAGACATGGATCTTGGGTTCCACTGGGTCATTAACCATGTACTCAAAGAATAACAGAATTCTAGGTCTTAAAAGGAGATCATTTAAACAAATTCTCTACCTTCCTTGCCCTCAGTGTCAGTTGAGAAAATAGAGGTCCAGAGAGTTTGGTTTGTTGAAAGTAATGCAGTAAATTAATGTTGGAATAAGCGTTGGAGCCTAGAACTCCTAGCTTCTAATACATCATCTTGACCTACCCCTCAATGTAATGGTCCGTATTATTCCCAATTCTGACTCTCATATGGTTCTAAAAACCCATATAACTTTGGACAGTTGGAAGAGATGGCTCCTGCTTTGTTGATTTGCCCTGTCAATGTATAATCCTTTGGGGGAATAAAGGAATGCTTGAGGAAGGCGAAGAGGCAAGGCTAATGCCCTCTGTCTCTGGTCCTTCAGGGGATTGTTAGTGAAGCTGTTGGTGACAACCCTAGTGACTTGGGGTTTGCTTGAGAGAAACCCTCTTACTCCTGTCCTTTACTCCTTCCTGCATCCATATTCTTTCTACCAAACTCAGGTTTCAAAACCAGAACCTGATAGAGTAATATGTGATTGTAAAGGAAGAGGGTCAACTTCAGCTCTGACATATATTTGCACATCCTGGGGTTTTAAACAAACAAAATGAGTGTTCATTGCTGATTCATGTTTTGCTTTTGGTTCCTTTTCTGCCATAGTCATGTGACATGCACCATGGTGGCTTTCATCATATAATACATTCTGGGTTCTCCTAAATCCTAAAGCACTTTATAAAAATAAAACCATAGGTCTCATTTTTCTGATGAAGAGAGCAAGGCATAGAGAGGTTTTACAAAGTGATACAACAAATAAAGGGGGAAAAAGAATCCAGGATCATTTTTTTTTTCACTCGCCATTAAATGATACTCTCTCTTATGATTTTCTGTTGTCAAAAGCCCTCTCTACATTCTGTATTGTTAGGTCATCATCTCCTATAGTTTGCACAATACGGTGTATTATAGATTGCCCACAAAGCAGCAGATATGAATTCTTTATAATGGATTTATTCTTTTCAATTTTTTGTCATCTTTGGGCTTAATAGAAATAGTTCAGCATGTTATATTGTGTGATCTGTCCCTAAATAGATAAAAGATTTCTGTGTTTTGAAGGAAACATTTATATTGGTTAATTTGCTGCATTGCCTGCAGGAATGTTAGTCTGTAGGAGGAAAACAACTGTTTCCTGACAAAATTTTCCCTAACTCTGCTAGAAACTTGTGTTTTAACAGTAAAATAGAAATAATCCATAAACAATTAAAGAGTAGTATCTTCAAGAATGTTTACTACCCCTCAGAACATCTAAGATTGTGACACACAAAGGTGTCCTTTCTTACATGAAGAATGGCTCTTCCTTAATTCCCTCTTAAGCCGCAAGGCTATGGATGGAGTGAGCATGCAAATGTGAGCCTAGGCATTTACTCTCTGGATATATAGTCCCTGCCTGCTCTTTCAGAGCCACTAGTCTAACTACAATAGAAAGAGAATGTGCACTTTCCTTTAAGAAATTAAACAGCACTGTCCACAATGTGCAAAAGACTGTGAAATTGAAAATGTGTCCCTGGAGTGGATAAAAAAATAATAATAAGTGGCAACTCACAAACAGACTCTTGGCAAATAATCAATTATCTTCTGAATTACTATACAAAACTACAGTTCATTTTGCCAGCCCACTGGGGAAACAGTTTCCACACAGGAGACAGTCAGCTTAGACTGGGGAGTTGTTTACAATTTACTTCGAGAGTATCTTCATGTAAATATCAACAGACCATAGTACTGGTGTGACGCAATGTTAGAACCCACATTATTGGTTTGTTGAACTAACTACAAAATAGCAAATTCATTTGAAGGAAATCTGTTGCTTGTTGCATTTTTGTGGCTAGAGTGTTGACTCACATAGCTTAATTTTTAAACCTGGAGTAATAGTTAAACTTTCCTGAAGATTAAAGATAGGTTTAGTAGAATTTTTGCTAGGGCAGTGCTGCTTCGTGAACCTGAGTTGAATCTCTGGCCTACGAGTAGATTTAGAGCTGGTTGAAATACAGGAGACCAGGAAAAGAAATGATGCTTTACTACCGGCTGCCCATATAAATAAAATCAGTAGAATTAAGACTCTTTTGGAAAAATACCTATGATTAATAAATAGAGGGGGAAAGAGCTAATGGTTGGCTGGCTAGAGTTTTGTATCAGTACAATTTTAAGTAAACCATAAAATATATATACTAGAATTTAATAAACAATAAGCATCTTAGATAACTTTTCAGATATGTAAGTCCATGGAAATGTACAAAAGTATTCAACATCTGTATAACTGAACAAGATGATCATAGATGAAGCAGCTTTGGAAGCCAGCTGAAGGAGACAGTGTAAAGAAAGGAACGATTAACAACAGAACGATCTTCAATTGTCATTGTTCTTTTTACATTTTAAAAGGGGGTGGGGGGACTTGCCATCTTCAAAATCTTACCAGGTTTCGAAGTCTACTTAATACAGACTCCTGGGGATCCATTCCTTTATAGGACCCACATGCCTCCCCTACATCCTCAGTCCTGATCACACCCAGCCTCCAGCCTACTATTACCGGCCTGCCCTGCCATAGACACACACATACCTACAATTACACCCATTTTAAGGATGAGTGTAGAGCCGCTAATTGCCCAAGGACAGAAAACTAATCAATAGTAGTACTAGGGTTCACCAAGTTGTGTTTAGTCTTTAAACTATCTTTGTTAAAACTCATAAGTCGTCATTTTGTCTACTGGCCAAAGAGTAAACTATCTTTTTTTTTCTTTTCTTTTCTTTTGGAGATGGAGTTTTGTTCTTGTTTCCCAGGCTGGAGTGCAATGGCACGATCTCAGCTCACTGCAACCTCCGCCTCCCAGGTTCAAGCAATTCTCCTGCCTCAGCCTCCTGAGTAGCTGGGATTACAGGCATGTGCCACCACACCCGACTAATTTTGTATTTTTAGTAGAGACGGGGTTTCTCCATGTTGGTCAGGCTAGTCTCGACTTCCTGACCTCAGGTGATCTGCCCACCTCAGCCACCCAAAGTGCTGGGATTACAGGTGTGAGCCACCATGCCCGGCGAACTATCCTTTTTAAAATAACTGCAGATCACCTGAGGTTGAGAGTTTGAGACCAGCCTGACCAACATGGAGAAACCCCATCTCTATTAAAAATACAAAATTAGCCAGGCGTGGTGGTGGGCACCTATAATCCCAGCTACTTGGGAGCCTGAGGTAGGAGAATTGCTTGAACCCAGGAGGCAAAGGTTCTTCCAGAGCTTACTAACTTATTCTTCAACAATGTACTTAGTCTTAAAAAAAAAATTATTTTTTAGGCCAGGTGCGATCCATCATGCCTGTAATCCCAGCACTTTGGGAGGCCAAGGCAGGTGGATCACCTGAGGTCAGGAGTTTGAGACCAGGCTGGCCAACATGGTGAAACCCCATCTCTACCAAAAAATACAAAAAAAAATTAGCCAGTGAACAGCCTGGCCAACATGGTTGTGTTAGTTCGTTTTCAAGCTGCTGATAAAGACATACCCAAGACTGGGAAGAAAAAGAGGTTTAATTGGACTTACAGTTCCACATGGCTGGGGAGCCCTCAGAATCATGGCAGGAGGTGAAAGGCACTTCTTATGTGGCGATGGCAAGAGAAAAATGAGGAAGAAGCAAAAGCAGAAACCCCCGATAAATCCATCGGATCTCATGAGACGTAATTCACTATCAGGAGAATAACACAGCAAAGACCAGCCCCAGTGATTCAGTTACCTCCCCCTGGGTCCCTCTGACAACATGGGGGAATGCTGGGAGATAAAATTCAAGTTGAGATTTGTGTGGGGACACAGCCAAACCATATCATTCCACCCCTGGCTGGAGCAGCTGGGACACAGGGCAGGCACCAAGTCCCTAAGCTGCACACAGCACAGGGACCCTGGGCCCAGCCCACAGAACCACCTTTTCCTCTTCGGCCTCTGGGCCTGTGATGGGAGGGGCTGCTCTGAAGGTCTCTGACATGGCCTGGAGACATTTTCCCCATGGTGTTGGGGATTAACATTAGGCTCCTAGCTACTTATGCAAATTTCTGCAGCTTGAATTTCTCCTCAAACGATGAGTTTTTCTTTTCTGCTGCATCGCCAGGCTGCAAATTTTCTGAACTTTTATGCTGTTTCCCTTTTAAAATGGAATGCTTTTAACAGCACCCAAGTCACCTTTTGAATGCTTTGCTGCTTAGTAATTTCTTCCACCAGATACCGTAAATCATCTCTTAAGTTCAAAGTTCCACAAATCTCTAGGGCAGGCACAGAATGCCACCAGTCTCTTTGTTAAAACATAACAAGATTCACCTTTACTCCAGTTCCCATCAAGTTCCTCATCTCCATCTGAGACCACCTCAGCCTGCACCTTATTGTCAATATTGATATCACCATTTTGGGCAAAGCCATTCAACAAGTTTCTAGGAAATTCCAAACTTTCCCACATTTTCCTGTCTTCTAAGCCCTCCAAACTCTTCCAACCTCTGCCTGTTACCAAGTTCCAAAGTCACTTCCACATTTTCAGGTATCTTTTAAGCAATGTCTCACTCTACTGGTACCAATTTACTGTATTAGTCTGTTTTCATGCTACTGATAAAGACATACTCAAGACTGGGAAGAAAAAGAGATTTAGTTGGACTTACAGTTCCACATGGCTGGGGAGGCCTCAGCATCATGGCAGGAGGCAAAAGGCACTTCTTACATGGTGGCAGCAAGAGAAAAATGAGGCAGAAGCAAAAGCAGAAACCCCTGATAAACCCATCAGATCTTGTGAGACTTATTCACTGTCACGAGAATAGCATGGGAAAGACCAGCCCCCATAATTCAATTACCTCCCCCTGGGCCTCTCCTACAACACATGGGAATTCTGGAAGATACAAAGCAAGTTGACATTTGGGTGGGGACACACCCAAACCTTATCAATGGTGAGATGACATCTCTAATAAAACTATAGAAGTTAGCCAGGCAAAGTGGCGGGTGCCTCTAATCCCAGCTACTTGGGAGGCTGAGGCAGGAGAATCACTTGAACCTGGGAGGCGGTGGTTGCAGTGAGCAGAGATCACACCATTGTACTCCAGCCTGGGTGATGAGAGCGAAACTCCGTCTAAAAAAATTAAATTAGGCATGGTGGTGCATGCCTGTAGTTCCGGCTACTGGGGAGGCTGAGATGGAAGAATCGCTTGAACCCAGTAGGCAGAGGTTGCAGTGAGCCGAGATCACATCACTGCACTCCATCCTGAGCCACAGAGTGAGACCCTCTCAATAAAAATAAACAAATAAATAAATAATTTAAAAGTGGTTGATATATAATCATAGTTTAAAAAAAAATCCAGCCAGGTGCTGTGGCTCAAGCCTGTAATCCCAGAACTTTGGGAGGCTGAAGCAGGTGGATCACCTGAGGTTGGGAGTTCAAGACCGGCCTGGCCAACATGGTGAAACCCCGTCTCTACTAAAAATGCAAAACTTAGCTGGGCGTGGTGGTGGGCGCCTGTAATTCCAGCTACTTGGGAGGCTGAGGCAGGAGAATCACTTGAACCCAGGAGGAGGAGTTTGCAGTGAGCCAAGATCACGCCACTGTACTCCAGCCTGGGCAACAGAGACTCCATCACAAAAAAAAAAAAAATATATATATATATATATATATTTTTTTTTTCCTGCCTCATAGTATTGCCCTCAGAAGCAACCACATTACCTGTGGACAGAGCTGTTTAATAAGATTATTTATATACATAAACATATGTAAATGTCTTCTCCCACCTTCCTGATTCACATAGATAGTGCCACACCATACACAGTTTTGTTTGTTGCTCTTTTTCAGTCTTGGTCTATTAGCAAAATCTCAGTCAAGTCTGAATAGTCCACCAGAGGTGGAATTATTTGCTGTGTTGCAACATGGAGGTTGTATGAAATTAAGTCTTGACTTGGCTATCTCAAATTGTAAAAGATAGAATATTTTCTCTTTGTATGTTGTAGGTATTATTAATTGATATGTTGTCAGCACTTCCATAAATATTTCTATGCTGTAGTGATTTTTTTCTCACTGAAATGTATGCTGTGACAATTCAGCACATTTCTCCACCTATTAGATCAGATACCATCAATGAAAAGGAAGTAAAGGAGCTCTTACAAGGTGCATCAATTCTTTCACATCTAAATTACATTATGCAGCGTTGAATATTATTATGAAAGTTTGCAGAATAACAAAGCACTACAGAAACATTTAGGCTATGCAGAGGCCCCAAAATAACAAATCTCTTAAGAGGGAGTTGATTCCTTTTATTCAATAAGATCAGACTGTGATAAGTCATTTTTTCCCTTAATTTTATTTATTTATTTATTTATTTATTTATTTATTTATTTATTTTTATTTTTTTGAGATAGAGTCTTGCTCTGTCACCCAGGCTGTAGTGCAGTGGCGCAATCTTGACTCACTGCAGCCTCTGCCTCCCGGGTTCAAGCTCTTCTCATGCCTCAGCCACCCAGGTAGCTGGGATTACAGGCTTGTGCCACCATGCCCAGCTAATTTTTGTATTTCAGTAGAGATGAGGTTTCACCATGTTGGCCAGGCTGGTCTTGAAGTCCTGGCCTCAAGTGATCCGCTGGACTCAGCCTCCCAAAGTGCTGGGATTACCGACATAAGCCACCACACCCGGCCTCTTACTTATTTTTAAAAATATATTACATATTTTGCTCCTTTACTGATAATTTTCTTGTTCATTAGTATATCAACAATTGCATTTATGAGTCCGGAAGCTTATTTTACATCTTCGTGCTTTGATAACATGACTAAAATTTGAGTTTTAATACTATGCACATGCCACGTGTTTTGGTGACAGTCTCTACTACTTCAGGGGAAGAAGAAAAAAGTTGCATCTGATTTGTGTTTCCCAACAAATAATCATAATCTAATTACTCTGGTAGGAAATACTTTTTTAAAATTTAGCCTATTCTTTTCACTTTTTAGAAGTCAGTTGATGTCTATCCCTTCATAAATTGACCAAAATATTTCAGACCACTTGACATGCTTCTCTGGGACTAACCCCCCAAAATGGTGTTTCATTTGATGGGACTTAAGGTTTCATTCAATATCTAGGGATAGTCTGGATACATTTCTAGGCCCTTCCAGGGCTCTATCTGCCCTTGAGTATCTGAATCACACCTTCAGAAGAATATCTGGTTTGATTTTACACATGGAACTGCACTTGGTGATTCATTTAAAGAATGTGTTTGTATTCCTGAGGACAGAATTTCCTAGTAGTTTAGGTTGGCAATTTAGAGTAATATATTAGCTCATCACAATTATTAAACAAATAATAGCAATGATAATAGAACAGTGTGCCTTTCAAATTTCTTCCAGAGGCTCTTCCAGAAAATATTTCTTCTTGGTTTGCACTACTGTGATTTTCATCGTCTTGTTTCTCAGTTTGTTTCCAAAGACACAAATTAACTTGGGCTTTTAAGTAAATCTTCTGGACGTATTTATCATTCTTTCTTTTTTTAGAATTTTTTTTTCTAATTACTGTAGAACATCTGAGCGTTTAGTAAGAAAATAAGAAATTTATGAACTTTGAAGGTAGATGAACAGAGCAAGATTCCTTTGTGGGTATGGATGATGTGGCTGTTCTGACTCCTTTCTGGCTGTGAAACCATTACGTGGGGCACAAGGAGTTGTTGGATGAAGGTTCAACACTCACAGCATAATGGAATTTAGGGGTGAAAGAACTGATACTCCTAGTAAGTATTGCTTCATTCTCTTCTCACTGATGGTGTCTGAGGACAAGCACTATGGTTTGGATATGGTTTGTTTGGCCCTGCCTAATCTCATGTTGAAATTTCATCCCCAATGTTGGAGGTAAAGCCTAGTGAAAGGTGTTTGGATTGTGCAGGCAGATCCCTCCTGAATGGCTTGGTGTCATTCTTGCCAGAGAGAGTGAGTTCTCACTCTTAGTTCCCATGAGAACTGCTTGTTGAAAAGAGCCTGGCACCTCCTTTGCTCTCTCTCGCTCCCTTTCTTTCTTGCCATGTCAGATGCCTGCTCCCCTTGCCTCCCACCATGAGTGGAAGCAGCCTGACACCCTCAGTAGAAGCAGATGCAGATGCTGGTGCCGTGCTTCTTGTACAGCTGGTGGAATTGTGAGTCAAATAAACCTTTTTCTTTATAAATGAATGACCTAGTCTCAGGTATTCCTTTATACCAACACAAACAGAGTAAGACCGAGAGAGAGAGACAGAGAGAGAGAGAGAGAGAGAGCTGATAACTGGATGTTATCAGCCGGATTTGCCCATGTGCCTTGGAGGCCAGATGTGTTGGGTTGTCACAGCCTGGGTCCCAGCACTCAATTCCTCTGTACAGAGGTGGACATCCCACAGACAGGCCTGTGAGATGTCTAAAGAGTTTCTCTACTTTTTGAGGAATAACTTGCCTACCACTAGCAATGTTCTCCCTAAGACTACTCCAGTAATATCTAGTCCGCAAACAACTTCTTCCTCCCAAAAAACAGATGTGGCATTATTTCTATTGAAAGAATGAAATAGTCCGAATGCTAGTGGCTTTCTAGTTTTTCTGCCCTCTTTCCCTTTAGTAGCTTCTAACTAGTTCCCTGCCTCTCTGGAAAACCCTGGAATAGGCAAATAGTGTTGTTACGTTGCTCCCAGCTTGTAAGTTTATATAAAACCTGGGAAAGTGAGCTCTAACTACAATTTGCACTTCATTCTTAAGCTTCCAAATCACAAAATTACCATATATATCTAAAATTTTCAGAATCTCAAATTGAATATATTGTGCACTATACCATCTATTACAGATTTGCAAAATCTTTTTATTGAAGTATGAATAATTCCTTTTATATTCTACACTATTTGGCATGACTTACTAAAATGTGTAATAAGGAATCCTGCCTCCCTCCTACCACCACACTCTGGCCAAGTGGAAGAACTCGCTGCTGGTTACATTTAGGCTTCTTTTAATTACATGAGTCTTCTGTAGAATTCCTCTTGAATTTTCAGCTTCACTCAGACAACTTGGGGAAAACCCTATCCAAACATACTCATGTGCATGCACACACACACACACACACAGACTCCGTCTGACATTCTGATGTTTGACACACCCCCAACATTATGTGAGGATATGCCTCTTCTGACACATTCTATGCATTGTATGTATGCCAGATTTTTTCACTGGAATTTATCAATGCGTAGGTTTTCAGGCTAGTCATGTACCATTAGAGAACCTATTGTTATCATCCCTACTAACTGAATTTGCTGAGAGCGAGGAGGCTTCCTGAAACAAAGTTCTATGATGGCTTCAAATTGAACTGAATAAAAATCTGTGGGGACTTGACATCAAATTAGTACTAGATTCAGTGTCCTTATTGGAAATATTATTTCTTTTTGGTCCTTCCCTTCATTAACATAAGGAATGAGATAGACCTGGGCAACCATTTCTGCTTTTTTTTTTTTTTTTTTCCTCTTGGAGGAGAGTCTATAGTAACGTCACATTCTTTGGAGGACAAAAGAAAAATACAGGTTTCTTATTGTTTGCTTTCAGTCTGTTGGCCTTATAAAGATGGCCTTCTTTCTGTTTTCAATTTACAATATATATCTGTTTTCCATATACGTTCAGAACAATGAAGAGTGGATATTTAAAAGTATCTGTAGTAGCCAACAGCTGGAAACATGCCAGGCATCTTTACATTTTAAATTTTTCCTAGGCTCTAAAGGTAGATGAAGCCAAGTTTCCTTTTGACTCAGCAGGCAAGTTTTACTCTGATAAGAGTATTGCTATTTTAAAAGGCAGCTCTTGACAATCTAACTCCAGAAAGCATTCCCACCCTCTGAAATAGTACAGAGGCCCCTGTGCCTGCTTCCTTATTGATGAAACAGAGGAAAATAATGCCCGTTAGAAGCAATTTAAATCATTTAGTAGCTTAGCTTCTGACTCCTCAGTAGATTTCTAACCCAAGCTTTTATGCCATATCTAGTGTCCCAGTTTTTCTGATTGGGGAGGTGGAGGCAATCTAATCTTCTCAGGTATGGCATACAACAGAAGTTTGGTTTGATGAGCCCCTCCAGGAGCGTGGCCTGCCTTGGTCAGCTCAACTAAGGAGCTGAATTAGTTCCAGAACCTAGACGTTCTGAGCACAACTTTAGCTGTTCAAGTTTTATGCTCTT
This sequence comes from Nomascus leucogenys, assembly GCF_006542625.1. Classification (NCBI taxonomy): domain Eukaryota; kingdom Metazoa; phylum Chordata; class Mammalia; order Primates; family Hylobatidae; genus Nomascus; species Nomascus leucogenys. The sequence goes on from NC_044397.1 coordinate 14,180,974, forward strand.
ATGGAATACCTTCCTATTTTTCTCACTGTTTCATTATGATCATAAAAGTTTCATTTCTAATCTCACTCAATTTAGAGTGACATGTCACAATGCCTCCCTTAAAGCTCCTGGCTATTTACAACTCTTGATACCCAATAAACAGGATAAGATTATAATTCATTAGCATCCAGGAAAAATGTCTGCAGCTCCAAAATTATCTTTAGATGTCTCTAAGAGTAAGAGTCAGCAACTAGGGGTTAGTATTAATTAGCTAAGTAATGATCTTAAAGATTCATTTATTTTGAACCTTAAGAGTCTTGGGGAGATATTATATTTGGTTGTTAACGCTAGTTATGTATTTGATTATTTGTAAAAGGAAACCTACTTATTCCTAATCTCAGTCGTTTAATTCAAAATAGTGTTCTTAACCTTGCTCTAACTTGACATTGCTAAAATAGTTGCTACAAAAGGTGTTGAAGAAGCAATGAAAGACTCCCTAGCTCAGTCCACTTATGCTGTAAGTACCTCCAGAATATTGGCAGCAACTGAAATGTCTTTTCTGCATGGAGTGTTTAGAGTAGGACTTATCTTTGCAAATGTAGAGCTCTCTCTCTTTTCAGTCCCTCTCTCTCTCTGTGTGTCTCTGTGTGTGTGTGTGTGTTTATGTATGTAGTGTAGTGGATGTTCCATTATACTAGACTTTATAAACATCAGCGCTTAAACCACATATTTTTCTCTTAGAAACTAAGATATATGTGGGAGAGAGATAGCATCAGCCTCACGAGTCTGGAATATAACATGATTTTCCCATATGATATATAAAAGCAGATTAGTCACTCATGAATTATAAAAATGTGATTATCTTTTTAGTGAAGAGGATATGATTAGTGACAAAAGCTGCTGGTAGAATTTGATGGTGGGGCTAGGAACATAGAAGGGCTGTGGTATATATGATGTTTCTGAACTGTGTAGATAGTTGTTTCCAGTGTCAATTGAAAACCTATCATGGGCTGTATAGTTGTTAATCATCTTTTTCTGGTAAACCTTTAGAGTCATAACACATCGTTTGATAATTATTTGTGATCTTGTCCCATTGGACTCTGAGGTCCTCGAAGTTATGAAATTGTTCTCTATAACTCTGACACCTGGCAAAGATAGGTGCTTAATGTATATGAGGTTTGTAAAATGAATGTTGAGGAACTATTTGGCATATGAACTGCTTCCAAAAGTCATACGGTTTGTCAAGTGTTGGCTACTTCAACTTCAAAGAAGGTCATGGCCCGAAATACTGTATTTATTTACTAGCTTGAAAACCATTTCTTAAAATAGAATAAAATGTCTCTTGAGTATGTACATACGTATGCATGCACACACACAAACACACATTTTTAACACGGGGAATGTTTTAGTTTAAAGTCTTACAATAAAAGGTGGTTTACATTAAAGGACCTTGCTTCAACTTCCCATCCCGGGCTGAAGTGCCCTCTATGGTGTGTCAGTCTCCTACTGGTATGCTCCTCCTTTAGGAATAAATATCACCATTTTGCTCTTTTTTCACATTTAAAACTTCTTTTTTTAAATTTTTTAATTTCTGTGGGTATGTAATAGGTATATATATTTATGGTATACATGAGATATTTTGATACAAGCATACACATGTAAATGAGATATCCTTCACCTCGAGTATTATCCTTTCTTTGTGTTATAAACAATTCAATTCTATTCTTTTAGTTATTTTAAAATCTGGCCTATGAAAAATAACTCGGCTTAGAGTCTAGCACAGAATGGATGTTTATTTCTTTGCCTCTCCCCTTCGTCTTTACAGAAACATCCCAATCCATTTCATCCTGATCTTATTGGGGCTTACAAGTTAAATACAACACTGAGTAACACTCCAGTTAATAATACCAGGAATGAAAGTGGATCAGAGTTCCAACTACCCTACACAAATACATCTAGGGTCCAGCATTGATGGTCTTGAAAATGAGTGAAAACCTGATTAGTATGTCATCTTCATCAATAATGTATCTTTTCTTAAGCACTTAGTTGGTTCCAAGTACTGTATCAAAATTAAAGCCAAATAACATGAGGTTCTTGCCTATAAACAATTACAATTTAACAAGCACTTTTGATCATTCCAAAATGTCTTCTTTCAAATACAAATAATTATATAGTATATTAAATATTGCATAGCAATCTGTCCAAGATTCCGTAATGCAAGCTCCATGATAGTTCTAGAAATGGAATGAAATCAGTGATAGAAAGGGGGAAATAAAAATAACAGTTAATAAAATTATATAGGGAAGCTCTTATTTTCCATCTTCCTCCAAATCCTCGAGATTATTCATTCATAGGTCAAGCCAGATTCTCACTTATTCAAAATGAGGCCTGGCTACTCTAGTTTTCAAATTATCCTTATATTCATATTAGCGCTTTGCTCCAGTTTAGCAAAACATTCATGCAAACTTAAGTCCAGAACCAGGGATTACTTAGATGACGCTGGGCATAGATCTTTTAAAAAATCCTATTGCTTTTCTGTTATTTTTGAAATAAAGAAAAAAATTTTAAGGTGTCTCTAAAACTGTACCTAAAATTAAAAGTTTTTTAAAAAATGTCCTGTAAAATAAATTAATGTTGCACAAAATCTTTATTTGTTGTTGTTGTTTGCACTGACTTCCATTGTATAGATAGAGATTCATTGGTGAGGGGATGGGGTTACCCTGAATAGACTAAGATCACATAAATATTTTAAAATTGTATGCTTAAAATAGATAACTTTCTGATATAAAACATTAGCATTGGTACTTTAAAATATTAATACTAATGCCTTAAAGTAATCAATAAATCACAAAAGAAACTAAAACCATAATTGGGTTCTGGAGAAAATTGATAATGTTATTGTCACATAACTTTCCCCTTAACAGAAACAATATATTAAACTTTAAACAGAGCAAAATATTGCCTTCAATTTTTTATCCAAAATACTTTTTTTTAATTTCAAAAATTTCCCCATTTTTAAGGTCTTTTCATTGTCTGGTGGCAAGCTTATATTTTAATAGATTATAAAATGTATATAGTGCATAAACTCAAGAACTAGAGTGAATGTGTAGCATGGGTGGAGCATGTGCCTATTCTTATTTACCATTGCATTCCGAGTACCTAACACAGGGCCTAAACTATGAGAGAAAGAGTTGATATTTATTGAGTCCCTATTATATGCCAGTCATTATTTGAAGTACATTACATGGATGAGCTCGTTTAATCTTCACAATAATCCTATGAGGTAGGTACTACTTTATAGATGGAAAAAACTGAGGTCCAGAGAGGTGAATTATAATACCAGAGGTCATATGATTAGTAAGTAGTAGGGCTAAAATTCAGACTCTGGAAATCTGGCTCCAAATCTTCTCTCTTAATCATTTTTACACTTTCCTGCATGTGTTAGGCAAATTTTAAGAATGTTGAATGACTGAAAGAATGGGAGTAAACAGTATTCCTCATGCTATAGTAATTGGTCATTTCCTGCATGCACTAAGTGACAGCTTCTGGTTGTTGTTACTGTTTTACCTAAAAATCAGGAATGATGATTAGAAATGAGGGGTCTTGGGTTTTTTTGTTTGTTTTTTTGGAGGGAAACCAGGGAAAATTATTTAGCAAATACAGACATTTTAGAGAAATTATGGATTATAAGATTATGGAAGTTCAAAGTGTATTTGTGAAGCCCAACAGATAGGAGTGGGAATCATTCACACTTTTCTTCTTAAACAAGAAAAACTACATAAACTTCTTTAGTAGAACATATGCTGGTTAACCTAAGCAAAAATTTAGACTGTATAAATGTTTAAATGAGAAATACTCTATTATTGCCTAAATTTGGGTGAATGTATTTGCTCATGGGTATCTTCAGAGCAGTCAGTTTATCTAGTTTTTTGGTAGGATATATTAAAACTATGTAGAAAAATCCTATCCCTAAGTAGAGTACTAATTTTCTAGATTCATTCTTAACATTTTTATTTAGTGAAAGAGTGTGTGTGTGTGTGTGTGTGTGTGTGTCTGTGTGTGTGTGTTGGTTAATGGATATGGTCCTGTCATCTTCCTCTCTTATGGAATTCTCTTATGTGAATTGCCTGACACTAAGTGATCGAAATTTTTGAATACAGGCAGAAAAGCTGTTATTTTTTATTTAGCTTTTACAGTGTAATGGAATTTGTGACAAGATTATTTGCTACAATGTTATTTTGTTCTTGATTAGTGTTCTTTGTAAAGGACCCCGAGCTATGTGTACAAAAGGCTGTATATGAGCTGCAGATAGAGGGGCAGGTGACCTTCATTCAAACATATCCAAGTAGTCATTAACAAAGTTTTAAGCATTTGAACTTCCTAACTGGAGGTATGACAACAGTAATTGCAGATGTCCTTAAGCTAGCTGTACACATTTTTGATCAATGAATATCCTAAGTTCACTTTGAAAGAAGCAATTATTACTAGGTATAAGGTTTCCTTAAATTATGTCCTTTAAAATTGACATTTAGAAACTTCTTGGGCAACCCTAGCCTGCTGAATGCCTTGGTGCTAACAATAACATGGTACAGTGTTGTACAACATAAATACGTTTGCCCACGATGTAATGACTTGCTTTCAAAAGTCTTTTATCTCCTAAACAAAATGAACTGAGTTTAGAGGCCCTGCCAATATTGAAGCTATTTGAGTCAGACAGTGGCCACCAGCAGAGTATCAACAATATGAATTTGCTTTAATAAAGGTTAGCTCTCATTTTTTAAAGCATTACATGTCTTATTGCATATAGAACATAAAATTTTGCAAAATATTTAAGGTAGCTTTGCTAGACAATCTCACAGCTCAGTAACTCCTCCTCAACTACGGTGCATTTCCTAAATTACTGATTTTCAAAAGTATTTGAACAGTTGAACTTTTGTTTTGTTTTGTTTTGTTTTTTGAGACGGCGTCTCACTCTGTCACTCAGGCTGGAGTGCAGTGGCTTGATCTTGGCTCACTGCAACCTCCACCTCCCAGGTTCAAGCGATTCTCCTGCCTCAGCCTCCCGAGTAGCTGGGACTACAGGTGTGTGCCACCACACCTGGCTAATTTTTTGTATTTTTAGTAGAGACGGGGTTTCACCATGTTAGCCAGGATGGTCTCGATCTCCTGATCTTGTGATCCACCTGCCTTGGCCTTCCGAAGGGCTGGGATACAGGCGTGAGCCACCGGGCCTGGCCTATCAGTAGAACTTTTTACTTGCAAATTGAGTCAAACTCAGAACCCCAGACTATAAAATGTATAAAAGCAATGAAAGAACAATTTTAAGTCTTTAGTATGTGCAGAAAGTTACTTAATTGCAGTATCTGTCCAACATTTTTTGTTGTGTTTGTGCAGCACCCTGGGTCCTCATTGAGCCCAATTTGAAAATCATCAGGCTGTCCTCAACACAGAAACTATTTCTTTAGCTCCTATACAAAGTCACAATATTGCAGGGAATTCAGTAACTATACAACAACTTTCTCATTTAGAATGTACTTGTCTGGCAGTGTTAGCGACCTCAAACATGAAATTTTATGTTAGAAGGCACATGTACTAAATCTCATGAACGTTGTTCGTAGGAAAGCCCTGTAGTCTCTCACTCAGAAGCAATCTTCTGCTTTCACAGAGATCACATAAGCTTGGTGGTTCAGCTTTCCATGCCTCCTTGGAGATAGGACACAGCCTAACAGCAAGGGAGAAACAAAAAATACATAAAAATCAGAAAAAGGCAGAAAACCAAACACTGATGTTCTCACTCATAAGTGGGAGTTGAACAATGAGAACACATGGACACAGGGAGGGGAACATCTCACACTGGGGCCTGTTGGGGGTTGGGGGTTAGGGGAGGGATAGCATTAGGAGAAATGCCTAATGTAGATGACAAACTGATTAGTGCAGCAAATCACCTGGCACATGTATACCTATATAACAAAACCTGCACATTCTGCACATGTGTCGCAGAACTTAAAGTATAATTTTAATAAATCAGAAAAAGGAATTAAAAAATATGCCTATATATATTTGTATAGTATATATATTATGTGCTAAATATTATGTGTGTGCTATAAATATTAATATATGTAGCATTTGGAATCACTGAATATAGAATCTAGTAGCACTATAGGTCCCTGAGTGTATCACTATATTATAGCACATTACAATATCGATTCAATAATAATGATGATTAGTCATTAAAACAGGTTAGGAAATACTGCATCTGTTCTATTTTTTTAAAGTGTAGGTATGCTTAAGAAAGGTTTTCATCACAAATAATTAAATTTCAAGCCTTTCTCTATGTGTCAGTCTCTCTCCTTCCCTTCTGCCCTCTGCATAGTCTCCAATATAATGGGATGAGCACATCTAGGCTGTGAAATCAAACCTGTCTTCCAACTCTGGCTCTTCTGCTTCCTGGCTGTGTGACGCTGGGCAATAGTGGTACTCAGACTCTCCGTCAGTGTAACGTTGAGGTTTAATGAGATAAGTGATGGGCAAATTAGTTAGCACTTAATAAATGCTTTTCTTCCATGCTCCACAGGGATAAGCTTCAGTTACTAACATTTTATCATCTAAATTTCCTCTTGTAAACTCACTATTCGTGCCATTTTACCCTTGGCTTCAATTCTGGTTATCTATTGCTGCTTAACAAACAAAATACCCCAAAACTTAGTAGCTTAAAACAATAACATTTCATAATTTCTCATGATTATTTGCCTTGACTAGGTGCACATGAGCAATTCCTCAAGATGACATTGGCTGGGGCTGCAGCCATGATAGGATTTATGTGTTGGAATGCCCAGTGTGGTCACTCAAATGCCGGGTACCTTGATGGGCAGCTGGAAGGCTGAGCTCAGCTGGGACACAGAACAGCTGGGCATCTCTTGCCTTAGTCTCAGGGCCTTTTCTCTCTATGTGACCTCTCCATGTGGCCTCTGCAGCAGGGTGGGCAGACTTCTTCACATTAAAAGTCAGGCCCCCAAAAGCAGAAAAGGCGAAGTTGTTAGGACTTAAAGTTTGGAACTGGCTCAGTGTGTCTTCTGCTGAATTCTACTGGGGAAACGGAATAACAGGGTCTGACTCAGACAAACTGTGGGAGGGACTAAAAAATATCTGAGGAGTGTGGCTCATTGGAGGCCATTTGGAAACTAGCTACCACAGTAATGGTTTTCTAATTATTTGACATAGTCCCATGGGCCTGCTAGTGTTGTATTTTGACAGTACAGGAGAATTCTTTTTATAATTCTACTTTAATTTGCATGCAAGAAACTCAATAGATATTAACATATGAGATGATTTCCTCTGGTCTAGCTTCAAAATATAGTATATTCCAGTGTTGGTGAATAGAGTACCTCATTAAGAATAGACTTGAATTAAATACAATGTGTTTTTATATAGGATTTGGTTTAAAAAAAAAAAGTGTACCAATTTGGTGTTATGACCAAATCATCCCAGACATTAATTAAGCTAATTACAAAATGGACTATTTTATAAATTTTAAAATGAAATTCACCTTCTTACATCCTCTTCATAAATAGAATTGCAAGCTAAAACTCACTGGAGTAAACAGAATATTTTGCATTCAAAACAAAAGTGTTTACGGTATGGGAGCACTGATGATTGATTTTCATTGGTTTTCCAAATTAAGCTATTAATTTTGTCCAAATTATTCAGGTAGTTAATTTTTGATGTACCAAAAAATGTATGTATTGCCATTAGTCCTTTCACAAATTTACATTATAAAGAAGTGGCCTGATATTCCTGATTCAGAGACCTCTGAGAATCTTTCTAGAAAAACTCACTCATGCTCTAAATTTTACATACAATAACAAGGGGTTTACAGACACAGTCAAATGCTTCCATGAATCTCAGGTTAAGAACCCCATGTTTTAAAAGTCATTAAATCCCTAATGACAGGGAAAAGATATGTTCTCTTTATATTTTATTTCCCAGGGCAGGCCTTGGCTAATCGTTTAAAAAGAGATTCTTTCAACTATTTAGACAATAGTCATTGCTTTGATTCTATTAAGATTTCATTCATTCCATTCTAATCATACTGTTCTGAGGTGAGGCTGGGAGTTGGGATGGGGGCCCAAAACAGAAGAACAGCAACCCAAAATAAAATTAAAGAATTGTACTGTATTTTAATTATCCTCTGCTTGTGATGGTTTGGGACCTTCCTTATGGTTTGTGGAAGGGTGGGGGTGCAGGCGGTGGGGCTGGGGTTGGATTTCAGTACTGGCTTTTTGGGGGCAACTCTGACAAGTAGTGGCTCTTTGACCTTGCAAATCATTTAAAGTTTCACTGTCTGTGTCTTTCTTTCTGCCTGCTTGCATGTGCCTGGGTGTCTATGTCTGTATGTCTGTCTTTGTCTCTCTCAGCCACTTTTTCTTTGCCTTTTGCACTTATTAATCTATCTATTACACCTTGTCTCCTATCCTCTGTCTCTGAGGCTCTCACAGTCTTTCTTATCTCTCCGTCTCTCTACATATCTCTTTCGCTTTGCTTCTCATTTTGTCTCTCTTTTTACATATCTGCATATATAGTTACACATACATACATATACATCTAACACAAAAATATTTCAACCTCTCAGAGAGCTGATAGCAATCAAAAAAGATGATTCAAATGTTTTCGATGTATTTTATAACTTTTACGTTGTACATTTGTACGAATAGTTTTCCCTTTTATTTTATAAAGTTTGTTACTGAAAAATAATCAGGTTATGGAAGAAAAACACAGAACTGGGAGTCAGAAGCCTAAAGTTCTAGTCCGGCTTGTTCACTAACTAGCTGTGTGATCTGAGGCCAGGTGGTAGACCTGCTGGAGTCTCTGTGTCTGCAGAATTGCAGTCAAGGGTGAGCTCTGAAGGCCTTTTCAAGCTCTGTTTTTCTTTCTGTCCATATCTCTAATCTAGTGGACAGATGAGAAGTGATATTTTCCCCTGCTTTTGTCATTTTATGATAAAATTCTTTGGTGCTTTGATGCCATTAGATTATATATGCTTAATTAATGCAGAGAGGAACCCTCCCTGCAGCTACAATGAGTCTCAAGGGACTGTTACCTGAAAGAACGGGACACCTCACATGATTTATTTTTCAGAACCATCAAAATAACAGCTTTAAAAAGCATTTGCCAATTACATTCCACTGGGGCAAACTTTTCTGACGTTTGTATGTACCTAGTTTTAATTTTGGAAGGAGGCCTTCTCTAACTAATCTCTTTGGTATATTGAATTCACCCGAAACAGAGACAGCCTTTGTTCCAGCACTTTGGGAAATTGGCTTATGTCATTTTCTAACCTTTAGTGCTTTTATGCTGTTAAGTTGGAGAGCTTTCTGTGGTCTTATTGCTAGGTTGGTGTTGTCGGGGAGGCCTGTATCTATACCAAAAGGGAACTGGGCTCCCGTAATTGTGGCAGTGTTTACTTCTTCCCATCAGTGTATCTCCACTTTTCTGAAGTAATCACTATAATTACACTTCTTCAATGAGTTGCATTCTATTGTGTCACCAAGCCTATCTGCTAAACATCACTGTGTTTTTCTTATCTGAGTGCTCTCAAATGGAGAAAGTGAGATGTGTTGGCAAGCCACCTTCAATCAAATTAATGTGAGATCAATGTATTGTCAACAGAGATGGTGATTGTCCCTATTTATCCTGTTTCAATAGAATGGTGCATAAAATGACCAAATGTTTATAATAAAATGTTTATTTGGCTCGGAGGCACATTTATATGCTGGTTCTTAAAGAACAATGATAAAGTGTATTTTCTTAGTACTTGCACTGTATTGTTATTTCATTGAAAGAACATATAGCTGTCTTTTTTAAAAAAATAATAAAATCAGCTAAAATCTTGAGATTTGTCCCTGCAAAATTTCGGACATACCAGAAGTGTGACTCCAAAGCTTGAAAAGTAAAATGTTGGCATGAGCCCTTAATATCTTTTTAACCTACTACCCCAGCATATGTTTTCAATGACATTCATAAACTCCCAAAACATTTTATAGTTTAGAGTCTCTGTTTTAGAGCTTAGTGACATGGCAGCAATAGCTTGTTACTTTAAAACACATTACAACTCTTAAGTGAATTTGTAAATTTACTTTTAGTTAACAAAAAAAAAGGGATGCAATAGAACAAAGGCATTTCTTTTATATTGTGCCACTATGTCAACTTAATCTTATAATAGAGTTGAAGGGTTTTGAGCAGATTCGTTCATTCAACTTAAATTGCTTTTGATTTGACAGTACAGTAAATTTAAATAACCAGAAAACTTTTCACTCATTTACCAAAGGGCATCATTACATATTTATTTTAATACTCATAAACAAAACTGATGAAAAATAATAATTTTCATCCTAAATTTGCAGTGGAATTTGCTGCATGACAGTGATCAATTTAAATATGCAAATATAGTCCAGGTTCTGGATTTACTAATGATTTATTCTTACAGGCAGAAGTGAAATAAAAGTTTAGAGGGTGACTCCATCTGTAGAAGGAACTTTTGTCCCCTAATTTACAAAGCATTGGAGAATGACCAGCATATACTTTCTTGTAAGTAGTTGTGGAGCATCAGGTTCATGCCATTGCCTTTTTGCTGTAACTCAGACCTCATATTCCAAGCAAACAATGCTCTAATGTGAGCAAGGCTAGCTGGAGTAGGCCATACTCCTTTATGGAAGGTACTTAATTGATCATTCTGTAAGCCCTTGCCTGCAAACATAACCACTGTCAGGATCCAAAGGGCCCCTCTGCTCACCATGGCTTAGCTGGTTTCTAATATCGGAAACTAGTTTAAGCCCCGTATCACCGTGGCCTGGGAGTGAGATTGTAGGACAGGCACAGAATTTTCCCCAGAAGCCATAATACCTATTTCTCTTCTCCCCATCTAATTTACTGGGCTGCTTTCAGAACTCCACTTTGTTTGGCATATCTGGGCACTGTAAAAGTATTCTTATATTATTATCATTCTAATACTTAGGGTTAAAATAGAGGATTTTCCCCCGTTCTACCCAAAGGTGAGGTTTTTTTGGTTGCTGATGCTAGGGCCTTTCTTGAATGGGAGCTCAACCTTGTTTCCTACCATTACTACATTCCGCTTTCATGATCTAGGCACACCTCTCTTCTTTCCCTGAACATATCATATCCTATCATACTTGAAAATCCTTTGCATATCGTGTTCCATCTGTCTCTAATGTCATTTTACTTCATCCTTCTACAAGATTCAGATTTATTTATTCATCTGATATGTAATTTTTTTCTTTAAGTGTTTTATTGAAATATATTTCGCATACCATACAATTGACTTATTTAAAGCATACAGTTCAGTAGTTTTTAGTATAGCTACAGATACATGCAACCATCACCATAGTCAGCTTTAGAACATTTTTCTCATCTCAGATAGAAACACTGTACCCTTTAGCCCTCATCTTTCATTGTCCCCATTCCTCCTCCCCTGCCATAGCCCTAAGAAACTACTAATCTGTTTCCTATTTCTATAGATTTGCTTATTCTGGGCATTTCATCTAATCAAATCATATAATGTGTGTATTTTCGTCTGGCTTCTTTCACTTAGCATAATTTTTCAAAGTTCACTCAGGTTTTAACATGTGCCAGTACGTCATTCCTTTTTATAGCTGAATAATTTTCCAATGGATACGACTTTTTCTATCCATTCCTAGGTTGATGAATATTTGGGTTGCCTCCATATTTTTGGCTATTGTGAATAATGCTGCTGTGAACTTTCATACACAAGTTTTTGTGTGGATGTGTTTCCATTTTTCATAGATATATCCATAAGAGTGAAAATGCTGGGTCATAAGGTGACTGTTTAATCCTTTGAGTACTGGAAAACATACTGTTTACCAAAGTAGCCGCACTTCACATTCTCACCAGCAGTGGATGAGGGTTCTAATTTTGCCACATCCTCATCAACGATTGTCATTATCTGACTTTTTGATTCTAGCCCTCCTGGAGAGTATGAAATGGTATTTATTGTGGTTTTGATTTGATTTCCATGATGACTAAGGTTGTCCAGCATCTTTTCATGTGCTTATTGGCTATTTAGATGTCTTCCTTGGAGAAATGTCTATTCAAATTAATGCCAATTGTTTAATTGGGATGTCTTTTTAAAATTCAGCTTTAAGTAATCTTTATATATTCTAAATATAAGTCCTTAATCAGATATATGATTTGTAAATATTTTCTCTTGTGAGTTGTCTTTCCACCTTTCATTTGAAGCAAAACGTTTTTAATTTCAGTAAAGTCTAATTTATCTATTTTTCTTTTGGCGCTCATGCTTTTGGCGTCATATCTAAGAATTCTTTGCCAAATCCCTATGTTTTCTTCTAAGAGAAGCTCCTACCTTTAGGTTTAGGTCTTACGTTTAGGTTTGTGATCCATTCTGACTTTTTTTTTTTTTTTTTGAGACAGAGTTTCGCTCTTGTTGCCCAGCCTGGGGTGCAGGGGTGTGATCTCAGCTAACTGCAACCTCTGCCTCCTGGCTTCAAGCGATTGTCCTGCCTCAGCCTCCCGGGTTGCCGGGGTTACAGGTGCACACCACCACACCCAGCTTTTGAGTTTCACCATATTGGCCAGGCTAGTCTGAAACTCCTGACTTCAGGTGATCCGCCCACCTCAGCCTCCCGAAGTGCTAGGATGACAGGCATGAGCCACTGTGCCCGGCAATCTTTTTTTTTTTTTTTTTTTGAGACTGAGTCTAGCTCTGTCACCCAGGCTAGAGTGCAGTGACATGATCTTGGCTCACTACCCACTCCGTCTCCCAGGTTCAAGCGATTCTCTTGCCTCAGCCTCCCAAGTAGCTAGAACTGCAAGTGCATGCCACCACACCCAGCTAATTTTTGTATTTTTAGTAGAGATGGGGTTTCACCATCTTGGCCAGGCTAGTCTCAAACTCCTGACCTCAAGTGATCCGCCTGCCTTGGCCTCCCAAAGTGCTGGGATTACAAGCGTGAGCCACCACCCCCAGCTGACGTATTTTTGTATATTGTGTAAAGTGGAGTCCAACTTCATTCTTTTGTATGTTGCTATCTACTTGTCCTGTCACCATTTGTTGAAAGGACTGTTTTTGCTCCATTGAAGTCTTCATGTTCTGATAGGAAATCAGTTGCCCATAAACATGCATTTATTTCTAGACTCTCAGTTCTATTCCATTGATCTATAGGTCTTTCCTTATGCCAGCATCACCCTGACTTGATCACTGTTGCTTTGTAGTAAGTTTTGAAATTGAGAACTGTGACTCCTACTTTTTTTTAATAAGAGTGTTTTTACTATTTTGGGCCCCTGGCAATTTCGTATGAATTTTAGAATCAGTGTGTCAATTTCTACAAATAAGTAATCTGGGATTCTGATAGGGATTGCACTGAATCTACACATTAATTTGAAGATTATTGCCATCTTAACAATATTGAGTCTTTCAGTCCAGGAGCATGAGATATTTTTCCATTTATTTTGATCTTTAATTTCTTTCAACAACGTTTTGTAGTTTTCAGAGTATATGTTTTGTATGGATTTTTTAAAAATTTATTCTTCAGCATTTCATTATTTTTGATACTATTATAAATGAAATTATTCTCTTAATTTTATTTTCTGATTTTATCCAACATACAATTAATGAGGACCTACCATGGACCAAGAACTGTCTTAGCTGCTGGTGATACAAACATGAATTATCTTCAGCACCTGCCCTTGAAAACTTGGAGTTTTGGTAGGATCCCTAACGAAGAGTCAGCCATACATGATACTCCTTCCTCTGAGAGTCCATTGTGTTTTATAGGTTCTAGGTTATCCTAGATAATGCGCGTAAAGCACTCACCCACTTTCCCATTTCTGTAATACCTTGAGTAAGTTTCTTAGCATAACTGTTTAGATATAAAGAAACCCTAAGGGTAAGCTAAGGTAACTCCATTTGTAGATGAGGAAGCAGATCATCAGAGTGCTAAGTGAACACACTAGTTATTAGCAGAGTGGAGACTTCCTTACTTCTATATCTAACATTGTTGTCACTGTCCCACAGGGTTTACAGGTATTTCTGAAAGCTTTGGGGAAGCAGTCATTACTTTCGTTGAATCACTAGTGTGCTAGTGGTTAGCATCAGCCTAGGCTTACAGTGTGTGAAACTACACTGTAACAGCTGGAGAGTAAATGTACTTTCAGAAAATAAACTCTCAGTGGGTATTTTACATGCTGGGAAGTCATGACTCAGCCATTCCCAAGTGACCTAAGTTTGAAGCCAGAATGTCCTATAGTAATGGAAAAGGAATATTTCACATAAAATGACAACCAAATGAGTCTATCAGGTTAGGCTGGTATACGATCATGGTATAAGAGATTAATAAGGCAGTTTGACAGTATTCTTTATTAGTGAAATACATCCTAATGCATAAACATGAATTCTGTCAGAAATCTTTGGAGCTTGAGTGGTCTAAAGAGTGTAGATTCTATAAATGCAAGACTTCGGACTTCTTTACTAGATTTTCAGTAAATAAAATTTTAAGCTCATCCCTATTTGTTACCAACACAGGTCATATTATAATTCTAAGAAGAATATTTGGTACCCACTGAATCTGATTGTTTTGAGGATACTGTCCATGGGATTTGCTGCCGTTGCAATCCCATTTTCTTCTTCCGCATCAGATTTCTAACTCATTTGCCTCTGAAGGAGTATCTTTAACATTATAATTATATTTCAGTATGTGAATTTTTAATTTTCTGAAAAGGTGTAAGGCAGTCAAAGTGGTATTATGGAACGTTCCCTAGATTGGTAGAGGAGGCCTAAGCCTGGCTCTGCCATTCCTGATCTGTAGGAACTCTGGGTTTCAGCCCCCTTAACAGTAAGATGAAGGGGCTATACTAATGGCCTATAAATTCCTTTCAAGCTATGTGATTCAGTGATATGAAATTGGAGCTTTTGCTGTTTAATTTTTCCACTGGTGTCTGAGATTCTCCTTTAGGATTCCCTGACTCTTGAAATAAGTCAAATACAAAAATCACGATGATTAAGTTACTCGGGACACTCTCTTTTCTTTATATAAGTTTAAACTGCACAATTCTATCTTTTTAAAATGAAATGTGAGGGAAATCCACAGCAAGAAAGCTCTTCATTAACACGCATCGCATAAGCAGCTAAGGCAGCCTACTCTTCTCCATTATTAACATATACCATAGTTTGTGAACTTCACTGGTGAATGCCCCGAGTATCAGGAAGCCCTCTGGGTAAAGCCTGGCGTAGCACGTTTAATGTTAAGAGTTGGTGTCATCCTAATCAGCTGCCTCTGACAGAGTAAACATGGTTCCGTCTGTGCTGTCCCTCCCTGGCTAGCTGTGGGTTTCCAGCCCACTGAGCACTTGATGCCAAGCAGTCTGTTAAGGGACAAGGAAGAGACTCTTCGGGGCTCTCTGGTATTTATCACTATTTAGGAGACTTGAGGTTCAAAGGGCCAGGATTCATAGGTACCAGTGTTATTCTAAATATTTGATCAAGTACCTGTTGAGGGATTTTCTTTTGGCCTTTTGTCTTTAGTATAAGATGACTCTCCCATTCTGCCCAGGTATATTTAGTAACTCTGTTTTTTTGTGTAGCTAAATATAGTTCAAAGACCTAGCATTAGAATCAACACAGTTGGAATTTTTTTTCAAGTCAATAGATCTTGATTTATTAACGAACTCTAAGACCAAAGGGTGATATTCTTCACATAAGGAACTCTGTTTCTAGAGAAATGAATCAAATTGCTTTTTAAGTACAGACTCTTAAAATAGTAAATTGTATTTAAAATCAGTTGTTAAAAATGATTGTTTCCTGAGCTGAAATGTGTAAATAAAAAAATTGAATGCTAAATGTAGAAATTAGTGTGTAGACACACACTCCTGACTCTATATATTAAGGAGATACGGTGGCAGAGTGAGAGTGTGTACTGGTCAAAGAAAATTATGATATAAATAACCAAGGAGGGTTTTTGTGAAGATGATTAGAAATTAACTGTATCTTCTGATTCTTCTATTTTTGTTACATAACCATGAAAATGTTCTTAAGTTTAATGTCATGAAATTTTCCAGTTCCGTATTTTCTGTATCTAACTTGATTAAACATGCTAATTTTTTCATAATTAGAAAAATTACTATTTTATAATGATGTGCTAATGATAAACCAGTTGGAAATTTTCTGTGAAAGTGTTTTATTATAAAAGTGATTGGAAAGGTAATATGATACTTCTTGCAGGAAGCAGTTCCTGTACACATGTACAAGTATATGAAGGTATACAGCCTCATATGAAACATTTTTCATGAGGGTAATAGCTGTAGCACTAAGGGTAGCACTCCGATGATGATAATAGTAATAACAGTAACAATTCTTTAAGAAGGACATATTGAGCTAAGCTGCTTTATGCATAAAATATTCATGTATATATCTACTTATGTTTACAGAAACTTAAAATATTTGAATGTTAGGCCAACAGCAATAAAATACTTGGAAAAGGTACAAAAGGAATATCTAATGAATTTTAGTCTTCCTTGGGGAATTTAGAAGAGACAAATTTTATTAATATTATTTGAAAAATAATTGATTTTGTGTTAAAAAAAAAAAGCCTTTTAGATTTTGTTGTTGTTGTTAATGATGTAACTATTTCCTATTTGGTTTCAGTGTATCTGGGCCCATTCCCCACTGAAGAGAGTAAAGGAATTTTCACGGCTCTTTTGGAAATGTATGTCGAAATATATTGTGGTAAAGAATGTATCTGAGGCACTATCACCATGGTTTGAGTGGATTATTGGCCTCAGAGCACTGTAGAAATTGATAATTGTCGCACCTGATTGAATTTTTTTCCCCTGTAAAAATCTGAGGGAACACGAACTTGTTTGCCGTGTTTAACCTATATCATACAGAAGATGGATTGCCTTTAATCTGCACAATAAAGCTTATAATTATATATTGCAACCTATGCATCAGAGAAGTGATCTTACTTGAAAAATTTAAACTTTTTCTGGAACCTGTCATGATAACATTGAAAGGATTAAATAAATGTGGCATGTTTTTTAAGTATGAAAAATTTTAATTGTAAAAAAATTCTGAGAATTAGGCCAGTCGTAGGAAAAATGCAAAACCACACTTGAGAAGTAAAGAACAATTTCTAGTAGTCACTATAATAACTTTTATCAGGTAAAGAGCATTGAAAAAAATTTAAATATATTTTTATTGTCCACCTTATGTAAAATTATTTTTTGTGCCAAAAATTATATTTTGCTATTCTTAGTAACAAGCAAACAACATAAATTTTAAGTGAGGATCCATAAAAATTCTATACTTACTGAGATCTGTAAAATATCAGTTTTGCTTACTGGAGGGGTTTAATGCTGTTTAATATACTTTTCTCTTTACAATTAAATTAGATGTTTTTTTTTACAGGAGAAAAACTCATAAAGGAAACAGCCTTGGAGATGTAATATGTTCTAACATATTTAAATAATTAGACTTCTGTCTCATTGAAATGTATGTGCTCTAGGTTGGGTAGTGATAAAAGCATGAATATTAGTATGATTAGGAAATTACATCATGTCACAGCATAATTGATTGATTGATAGCTGAATGAAAACTAACCATAAAGCATGTGAAAATAAATGTGTGTGCTGCAGTTACTCAGGCAGAATTTTTGCATCTACCCAGTTACAAGATTAGTAACTGAAATGTTCATCTTCCAAACAAATGGAATTGGTATTTCTTCCTTTTGCTTGTGCCTGTGTATGCTTTCTTTCTAATACTGGCAAGGGAAAGAATAAGAGGATTTGAAGTGCTTAGTGCTCAATTCAGTATTTAATTGTTCTTCAAGACTTGTCAGATGGGCACCACATTACTAATTGACTCTGTGAGCAATTAGCATTTTGGAATTTACCTTTCTGAGCTTCAAGTTTTAAATGTAAAGCCTCACTAAAACCTAAGAGTTAATACTCTCTTACTTGTCCCTGGAGAATTGCATTTCCCAAACATTTAAATTACCATTAATTTTTAAAAAGCATTTTGCCTTTTTTCTGCTTGTGTTTTTACTTTCTCATTCTCTGTCTTGATCTTTTAAAGATTCCTGCTCATACAAGTCTTTGGCGACTCTCACACTAGCGTAGAAGGGCTGGAGAAGCAAGACCACTGCAGGATTCCGTTTCAAAGCTGAACCAATATTCACCATTGACATATCCATTCATCTGTGCAGGGTCATTGGAAATCCTCTCTCTCTAGTTTTTCCTTCCCTTCAGGGAGCAATGCTTAAAAGAGCAAACCCCTGGTGTGAAGAGATAGGAGAATTCTCAGCACAGCCAATGGTGCCAGGAATCGAATTAAAGTTGTCCATTTGCAGATGACTGTCTATTGGAGATCCCAGCACACAGAGGCACCGTGCTTTCAGTTGATGCTTTGTTTACTTGAGATTCTGTCAGTGGCACTTCAATTTTATTTTTTTATGGCAAAAGTCACATCATGCCTAAAATATGTCAGAAGACCAAAAACACTAGGATACATATTGGTCTGTAGAGTTACTTACATAGTATTTTACTCTATTTCCAAGGCTTGTTCAAGGAAAAATAAAAATTTTAACGCCTTATGTGCATGTGCAAGAAAGGATTGTGCTTCACATTCTAATAGCAAAAAAAAAAAAGTTAAATAATTACTTAATTCACTCCTCTTTTTTGAGAAGCCAAAAACTTGTCATTTATTCTGCAATTGTTGACATTCCCAGATCTATTTTGGCATAAATCTCATTTTGAAATGACTGAACCTACAATTTTGTCTATCTTCACATGCATTATCTCTTCTAAGGGAGAGGCACTAAGAAGACATGAGTTGCCATTAAATCTTAGATGCCAGAAGTCAGCACTGAGTATGTTTTCTCCAGTTTGATTTCCTTTGCTAGCATAGGAGATGCTGCCATGATTTAATTTATTAGGCAAAGTAAAAAACTACCGTAATTAGATTTGTGGGAAAATTTTTTTAAACCCCCAGAAGAACATAAACTCTTTAGGAGATGAATATTTAGAATGCATGGTCTCTTTTCAAGTTCCAGAGAACCCAAGTATGTTTTAACAATTGCTAATTTTGAGTTTGTAATTAGATTGCTACTGTTGTTTGCATTTCTTCTTTCACTTTAATTTTTCTCTGCTTTATTTGCAAATAGTGAATAGTCCCTCAATAAACATTTATTGACAGAATGAATAAATGATGCTCTGTGTTCCGTTTTTTGTTTGTTTGTTTGAGATGTTGTCTCACTCTGTCGCCCAGGCTGGGGTGTAGTGGTGTGATCTCGGCTCACTGCAGCCTCTACCTCCCAGGTTCAAGCAATTCTCATACCTCAACCTCTCGGTTAGCTGGGACTACAGGCACCTGCCACCACTCCTGGCTAATTTTATGTATGGTTGCACCATGTTGGCCAGGCTGGTAGTAAAAATGTTTCTTTTTTATTTATAATTAAGAGTTTTATTTTTCTTAATATCTTATTTTATTTGTATATTTATATATGAACAGACATATGCTTTACTTGGTAAATTCTATTTAATATTACAGTTAGTGTTCCTCTGGATTCAAGTCTTACATACATCCCTAGTGTTATGTTTGGGAAAATGGAGGGGATATATTTACCATCAATTTCTATTACCCATGCAAATACTTATCAAAAGCAAGCTATTGTGCACTTGCTCATCCATACCATCTTCATTATAATATCACCATTAGAGCCGGGAGCAGTGGCTGATCACGCCTGTAATCCCAGCACTTTGGGAGGCTGAGGCAGGCGGATCACCTGAGGTTGGGAGTTCGAGACCAGCCTGACCAACATGGAGAAACCCCATCTCTACTAAAAATACAAGATTAGCTGGGCTTGGTGGCACATGCCCGTAATCCCAGCTACTTGGGAGGCTGAGGCAGGAGAATCACTTGAACCCAGGAGGCAGAGATTGCGGTGAGCCAAGATCGCACCATTGCACTCTAGCCTGGGCAACAAGAGCGAAACTCCGTCTCAAACAAACAAACAAAAAATCACCATTAGAAACAAAGAATATGCAGTTTTAAAAGAGAGGTAGTGTTGTAGCAAACAGTTTAATCTAACTAAGCACCTTACACAAAAGAGAAAATCTACAGTAACAGTCAAGCTTGTAAAAATGGCAAGCTGTATTCTAAAGCAACCCAGAACTCATCCTAACATATCAACCACAATGAATAATCTATGTCATCATTATAAGAGCATGCCACACTACTGATTTTGGAAGTACCTACTACTCTCTTTAGATTTCTTGAAAAACACTTTATAGCATGACTCTTCTCAAAAATGGCGAAACCAAAATAAACTATCTTTATCGCTATCCATCTATATATCTTTCTTTATACATATCTATCTTTTTTTAATCCAAGTTATGTTAAAGATCAGTTCCCTCTGATGCAATTAAGCCATTCTTTTCATTTTCTTTAGTGATCTAGACCTTTCTTAAAAATGTCATATCTGGTTGTCCTCAATATAAAATAACCCATCAACGTTACCATGGTGCAGCCTTACTTAAATATCAGTCTGTGACCTCTAACCATTAGATATCAAATATCATTTAGACCAGTCATGGTATACGCTCTGTTAATAGAGTTTTACAAATAGGATGCAAATGATGTGATTTAATCTATAACAAATTTTAAATCCTACTTACAATGTTTGTTTCTGATATGTGATTACCCATAAAAGGTTTTTATTTTATTTTATTTTTGAAACAGGATCTCACTCTGTCGCCCAGGCAGGAATGCAGTAGTACAATCACAGCACACTGCATCCTCAACCTCCTGAGCTCAAGCAATCCTCTCACTTCAGCCTCTTGAATAAATGAGACTGCAGGCATGCACCACCATACCTGGCTAATTTTTAAAATATTTTTGTAGAGATGAGGTCTTACTATGTTGCCCAGACTGGTCTCCAGCTCCTAGGTTCAAGTGATCCTCCTACCTTGGCCTTCCAAAGTGCTGGAATTACAGGTGTGAGCCACTACACCCAGCCCATGCAAGACTTTTAAACATAATATGTAAATATACAGCTTAAATATTTGGTAGTGATTTTATTACATGAGAGTCTTATTCAGTAGCATTTCTAATATATTCTAATGAAGTCTTGTTTATTATTTTGTGAGGGCTACATCAATTAATGTTATAATTATCAAGTACACTTGAAATTAAGCATACACATAGTAGGTATTAATAGCAAATATCAATCATTCTGAATTTATAAACAGCAACAGGTATTATTTAGATAAATAGTGACTTTTCTATGTTTGAGAAAAATTTAGTAGGGCAGGTTGTTTGTCACTAGATTTTTTAAAATTATTTTCTTTCTTGTTTATTGAGCACATACTCTATGTAAAATACAGTTAAAGGTACTGGGAACATAAAATGAAAAAGACAGCCTAGTAGTGAAAGAGACTAACAAATAAACAAACAGTTTTCAAACAACAGAGTAAGTGCCAAATTTGGCTGAGGAATTCTTAACTAGGGATTTATTATAAGAGAGTTATAACGCTCCTCTTAAGTTCCAAAAATATTCTAATGCATATGTATGTGTAACTGTGCATCAGTCTAATAAATGAATGCTATGCTATAGAGGATTCATGTTTACTTATCACAGGTAATTTTGTGGAACAAAATGTTCACTGTAGCATCATTATTACAAGTTCATAGATTTTGGTAAAGACACATACATACACAAAAATGCTAACTACAAAGAACGGAGGAAAAAGATAAGTAACCTCAGGGACCTCATAGTATAATGAGAGAGCCCAATGTTGCAGTTTGGCTGTGGTGTAGATGGCCCAGGAAATAAAAGATGGTGTGGAGTGAGGAAGGGCATTAGAAGCAAAGGGTTCAGCATATACAAAGATATAAAGTATGAGAAAGGCTAAGTTACTCCTGTAAAGTTAGTAGCATATACAATATACTCTCAATTTATGAAATAGAAATACCTACAGAAATTCAAAATGTATTAAAGTGGTCAAGGGAAAATGAAGACTTGGCATGAAAAATGACTTTAATAGAAGTCATAGCTATATAATAATAGATAATGGTCACCTTATGTTTCTGTATTTTCCATATTTTAATACAATATACTGGTATTTTAAAACCTGGGAAACTGGTTTTTATGTTTTCTTTTTTTAAAGTGAACCAAACACACACACACACACACGCACGCACACACACACATACATACATACATACATACAGAAAAGAATTGGAATGAAAAACACATGAAAATCTGAGAGACTGTGCTGAAAAGGGATGAAGCTGACCTAAAGCACTGGCAAAGGAATGAAGAAGAAGGATTTGATTTTAGTGTTTAAGAGATAAATTGAGACTGTCTCATTGATTGAATGTAGGGTGAAAAGGGAAAAGCTAGAATGCCTGGGTAGTTGGTGAGTTCCCTTTGTACATGTTCAGTTTGTGCCCATCAGGTAGGCAATTGAATAGATAGATTCATTGAATAGATAGGTTCTGGAGCTCTAGAGTGAGATCTGAACCAGAGGCTGAGACTTAGGAGTCGTAAACAAGAACCGCAGCCATACTTGAGGTCTCTAGAAACGGTATATGAGGTCAGAAGAAAATTTTACGGTTTAATTTCGCATTTAAAATTTTCTATCCCCGAAGCTCAGTACAATACCAAATCTAGTTCTGTTCAGTCTGGGACTCTGTCAATGCTAGTTAGAAAGACAAGGCTTCTGTGAGTTGGAAAGAAACCTGGAAAACCTCTAGGCAGCAATATCCCTGAAACAGGTTTGTGGAGGAAGCTGAAAGTGCTTGAGCTGGAAGAGCAAGACTGCCTGGTTTCAAATCCTGGCTCCTACACATATTAGCTGTGTGACTTGGCCAAGTTACTTAATCTCTTGCTACTTTAGTTTCTTTATTTGAAAGATGGAAATAATATAGGACATTGAGGAATAAAAGATTATAAATATGTAAAGCACTTAGAACATTTCCTGGCCTGTAGAAAGCAGAACAAAAGTTAGCTATTGTTATTATTCCCCTTATACACATCTAACTATAGAGAACTTAATACTTCATAACTATAATTGGGGAAATTATTACTATGTTATTTTTATTTTTTATCATTTTTGAGATTGGGTCCCATTCTGTTGCTCAGGCTGGAGTGGTCCACTCATGGCTCACTGCAGCCTCCACTTCCCAGACTCAAGCAATCCTCCCACCTCAGCCTCCCCAGTAGCTGGGACCATAGGTGCACACAACCACACCTGGCTAATTTTAAAAGGTTTTTTTTTTTTTTGGTAGCTATGTTGCTCAGGCTGGTCTCCAACTTCTGGGCTCCAGCAATCCTCCTGTCTTGGCTTCCCAAAGTGCTTGTATTACAGGCATGAGCCACCCAACCTGGCCTAGGAAAATTATTTTTAGGAAAAATAACACAGTAAGTTATTGTCAAGATTAGGAAAGGAATCTAAATCTTTTAATCATAAATTAGTAGTGAAAGGATCAGAGAGTGTTTTGTATTATGCTTCTGAAACCTACCCGCCTGTAACTTCTCATTATTTCTGTTTAGTTCTTTCTCCTAGAACACCAAAGAGGAACCCCTTCTGGCATAGTTCCTAGAAAGTAACATAGTGTGCTTGTGGCTTTTCTTATTATCTCATTTAATCCTCTGAACAATCTTTCAGGGAAGTTGTTGTTATCCCCACATTCCATGCACCTGGAATCCCTGCACAAATAACCCTGAGGCTACTTCCAGTGCCCATGCAGGGATCTCCAGGTCTCTCCCCACAGGTTTGGAAAGTGACCTCGATGTATGTACTCCTAGAACCAAGGTGAAGCCAAGTGCCAGCTGGTTGAAAGTCGGGGGATAGCGGAGAACAGATGGAACCTTGTTCTAAAGCACACATGTTAAGCCTTTATGCCATGGGATGGTAGAGAGTGAGAGCAAAAGAACTGGCAGTAGGTTAGCCTCTCCCATTCTGAAAGAGCTCTGATGACCCAGGAGTTAGAAATTCGGTATTTGAACTCAAGCTTTCCAGGTGTAATCCTCAAGATAGGGAGATAGACATATTTTGTTAAACATTTTTTGCCAAGTGTATAACTTTTAAAATACTTTATTACTTTTTAAATACCTTAAATATATTTTTTATTTTTATATTTTTTTTTGAGATGGAGTTTTGCTCTTGTTGCCTAGGCTGGAATGTAGTGGCGCAATCTCAGTTCATGCAATCTCTGCCTCCCGAGTTCAAGCAATTCTCCTGCCTTAGCCTCCCAAGTAGCTGGGATTACAGGCGTGCACCACTATGCCTGGCTAAATTCTGTATTTTTAGTAGAGATGGGGTTTCACCATGTTGATCAGGCTGGTCTCGAACACCTGACCTCAGGTGATCCACCCACCTCGGCCTCCCAAAGTGCTGGGATAACAGGTGTGAGTCACTGCGCCCAGCCTACCTTAAATATTTAGACATATGTATGTGTTAGAGTCTGCATGATACATATAGCACCTAGTTTTTGTGGATATTCTTATCACAGGAGATACAGCTGCGAACAAAATAAAGTACCTGCCCTGTTCTAATGGTATGGATTCCTGGTCTCAAAGAGATTAGTCTAGTAGGGGACACATTTGAAGTAGGAATATAAAATGCAGCGTAAAAATACATAAAAACACAATGCAGTATAAGTACAAAGTGATATGGAAAATGGTGGAAATGGAGGGAAGGGACCAAAGTCTCAGATAGCTTCCTAGAAGAAAGGGGAGAGGACAAGGGGAGGGATAAAGAGGAGAGAAGTGGGAGGGGAGCTGGAGGAGGACTCTCAAACTAAGAGTAGGGTGTTTTAACCTGAAATAGCTTATCTTAGAGAATCAAGTATCTTACTACCCAAACAAGGGTAGTTTAGCATTCTAATTTCTAAATAAGATTTAAATAGATGATAAACTTGGAGAACAAAGTTCGCATCATCCATCAACACAACATTAAATGCTTTTTAATTCTTAAGCCCTCCCTTTCTTTGTGCAAATACATGCTTACGTTATATATCACATGATATATAGTAGGCATAGATACGAAAATATTTAGAATACTAAATCCATAGCAGTCTTAAGAATTAGCTAATAAAACGTTATGGGATCTTTTGATACACCAGTGAAACCAGCAGGGATTCAAATGTTGTAAAATGAGTATGAACTGCACATTCATCCTTTTCCTAACTTGAGCTCTGCTTCCCATATAGTTGCCCTCCTAGAAGAACTCGCCTGCCATTAAGAGCTCAACTCGTAAACTCAAAGGAAAAAAGTAAGACTCAAAGCTATACCACAGGCAGAATTCTCAGTCACTGAATCATTTCTTTTGTTATGAAATAGGAAGATTATAATAGGATAGCAATGTATTTGTGTTTAGGGCTGAGAGGAGTATGATGAAGACGAAACCTGTTTAATATTGTAAATACATTTTCCAATCTTTAATAGTTCTAAATGAAATGGGATTTTTTTAATTGAGGGAGAGATAATAAAAAGTTGTTTCAGGCAGTAGTCATTTCTTTCCATATAGATTTATGTATTTTTTCAAAAGCTATGTCTTCCTGAAAATTGAAAGTCTTATTAAATATTTTAGTAATGACTGACAATCATCATTCCCCCCCCCCTTTTATTTAGTACAAATCCTTGCTAAATCTGGGAATGCAATTGTCAGTTAGGCCTGTGTTTCAAGGGTGGCTCTTTCTTGTCATATATAGCAATAGAAAGGTTGTCCACTGTGGCTTGCAGGTGGTGATTTTCTCATAGTGGCAATGAGTTTGCCTTGGTCTTTCCACATTGCCTTTCACCTTGACCCTCCTTTTGGCCAGGGTTTGCACCTGCCTGATGTTGGGGACTCAATCAATACATATGGAATAGGACATGAACACAGGTCTACTGACTGGCTCACAGGAAGATAGAAGTGCTGATTCCTAAACATGTCTTCAGAAAAATGAAAGGAGATCCAGAAAACAAATGAATTCTACCTGCCCTTTAGCTCTTTCCTACCCATCTCAAACAAAGAAGTGCCTCTTTCTGCTGGGTGCAGTGGCTCATGCCTGAAATCCTAGCACTTTGGGAGGCTAAGGTGGGAGGATTGCTTGTGCCCAGGAGATTGAGACCAACCTGGGCAATATCATGACACCTTGTTTCTACAAAAAATAAAAAAATTTGCTAGGCATGGGTAGCATGTGCCTGTCTGTATTCCTGGCTACTTGGGAGGCTGAGGTGAGAGGATTGCCTGAGACCAGGAGGTTGAGGTTGCTGTGAGCCAAGATTATACCACTGCATTGGACTAGATGATAAAGCAAGACCCTGTCAAAAAAAAAAAAAAGGGTACCCCTCTCTTCCCCTCATGTTGGTCTGAAACATACATCCTCTTGATGCCATCTCTGTTTTTTCTTGAGGAATCTGTTCCATCAATTCTCACCCATGCCTCATTCATACAATATTGTGTCTTTTATTTATCCCTTTCCACTATTTCTTTCCCCTCAGCCTAGAGCAAGGATTGGTAGACTTCCTGTCAAGGGATAGATGGTAAATATTTCTAGATATGTGGGCCATATGGTCTCTGCCACAGCTATTCGTCTCTACTTGTAGCTAGAAAGCAACCATAGATAATACATAAACAAACGGGTGTGGCTGTGTTCCAATACAACTTTATTTACAGAAGATATCACACTGGATTTGGCCTGCTAGATTTGACATAGTTTACTGACCCTTGGTCTAGGATAATGATCAGATTTTCCCCATATCCTTTAAAAAAAATCCCCCCTCCATCTTAGCTCCTTAACCTATGGTCCATCTTTCTTAAGATAGTTATCAATGAGGAAAATCCTCTAATGCTTGCCATCTCACTTTCTCACAAGCCCTTTCCTCCATCACCAGCTCACCATGACCTCTGATCCCACTTTACATTGATATTGCTCTCCCACAAACCAGCTCTAGTCTGTTCATTGCCTGTTTTCTTTCCTAATCATACTTGACTTCTCTGATGTATGTGCTACAATTAAACACTGTCTGAAAATCCTTACTTGTCTTTTGCAACAGCGTGTTCTCTACTTTATTTTTTCTCTTTGTACTCTGTAAATGACCTATCAATTCTCATTTCCTACTCCTTAACATTTGTATAACCCAAGAGTTTTATTCTTATCTCATTCTACACACTTTCTCTCTACTCTGTCTTCCATTACCATAGTTTCAATGGATTCCCATATGCTTAAGACTCCCAAACCTCCTTGTAAAGCTTGGACTTCTCTTCCATCTTTCCAGCAGCCAGCCCATTGCTTGTACTAGCTAAAACCCTTCCAGCAGTTCTCCAAGGAGAGACAAATTGTAGCAATTTGGGGGCACATGTTCCAGGTTGCAACTTTAGCTCTGGGCTGGCCTTAAGAAAGTTCCTTAGATTCAGGGGAGCTGCTTCATCATATATAAAGGGTAATAAAAATCCCTCCCTGGGCTTTTTGAGGATTAAATGCAGTATCCACCACAATCTCTTTATTAGCCAATGGACAGATACCTCACAAATTTTTTTTTTATTTTTCCAATGATTTCCTTTAAATGCTCCCTTTCCTTTCCTTCATTCCTCCAAATATAATTGGTTAGCCCATCCTTTTTGACTCTACCTCTGAAATCTTTTGTGGATTTTTTTCCTTCCTCTTGCTTAAGTTTAGACCCTGCTTATTTGTCCCCTCAAATTTGTCCTGTATATCTTTATTATTGATACATTGCTTAAGAACAAATCAGAGCAGCACTTTATGTTGGCAGTAGGAGAAAGTCCAAACAGTCAAGTCCCTTTGTAATTGGAATTCAAGCTTCGTATGTACCTCTATCCAGTCCCCCCATGCATAGACATATACTTCTGTCCTATCTTCTAACAGTATCAGACCACTCTGCTTCCAGAACATGTCATGCATACTTGGCTTCATCGTGCTTTTGACCAACTTTTGTCAAAGGCAGGAAACCTCCTCTCTCTCTATTCTAAATGGTGAAGTTCTATTCAGTGTCCAAGATATACCTCAACTATTAGCTCCTCTGCATAGCCACCTCTCTCTATTAGATTTGGAACTGAGTGATTTTTTTGCTAAATTTTCCCTAAAGATAGATTGCAAACTCCATCAGAGCCAGAATGTATATTCCCTAGCACTTTGGGCAGGATTCTCACATAATAGTAGGCATTTGGATTTATTAGAGCGTGATTCCAATTTGTCATTTTTTAAACTGTGTAGCCAACTGATCCTATTTGTTTTTTCTAGTGATAGTAAAAGCTATCAAGATTCAGAGAGTCGAGGGTGGTGTTTTTGTATTTCTAATTTTGAGACTTACAATATATTTTCTCTGTAACCTATATTCTCATAATTGATAAACTACTTGAAAGCAGGGAGAAAGCAGGGAAGAGAAGAAGGGAACTCACTGGCCCACATGCTAAAGCCAAAGGTGAGCGATGGGGGATAGTAAGCCTTAAACAGTGGAAGGTCTAGGAAAAGAAGTTGAATGCTCAGGTTTCACTTTGGCTTGTCTGTTTGCTTGTTTGTTTCATGGAAATATATGGAAGGATGTTTGCTTAATCTTTTTTAGTTCAGGAATATGGCAAGTGATGAAACTGTTAACAGGTAAGAATGGTAAGGCTGATACTTGGTATTGTAGGTCCTCGACAGTGTTAAGGATTAACAAGCTCTAATTCATTTTGAGAAGAAACTTGAGTATATTACTTCTGTATCTTTTGGCGGATGTCTGCATGATAGGGCCAAAAGCTCAAGTATAAAAACCCACTTCGTCCAAAAGTCTTACTTGATTAACATGCTTCCCATTACCATTACCATTTTATTATGCCCAACTGACCCATCCCTTGATTTATATGATCGTGTGTGTTATGCATTGTTTGTTCTCTGCACTAAAATCTGTTTCATGCATATATCCATCCTCCCTAGCTTGTGTTTCTCAAGTTAGAGATTAAAACTGCAAATTAAGTTGCAAATTCTGCCCACTGTCTATATAACCCATGGTTACATCCTGATGAAATAGCTGTTAACTAGGTGTTACTAGAAAGGGGTTCTGATCCAGACCGTAAGATAGGGTTCATGGATGTCACGAAAGAAAGAATTCTGGGCGAGTCCATAGAGTAAAGTAGAAGCAGGTTTATTAAGAAAGCAAAGGAATAAAAGAATGGCTACTCCAAAGGCACAGCAGGTGTATAAGCTGTTCAATTGAGTACACTTATAGTCATTTCTTGATCGTGTGCTAAACAAAGGGTGTATTACTCATGAGTTTTCTGGGAAAGGGTGGGCAGTTTCTGGAACTGAGGGTTCCTCCCCTTTTTAGACCATATAGGGTAATTTCCTGATGTTGGCAAGGCATTTGTCAACTGCCTTGGCACTGGTGGGAGTGTCTCTTAGCATTCTAATATATTATAATTAGCGTAGAATGAGCAGTGAGGATGACCAGAGGTCACTTTCGTCACTATCTCGGTTTTAGTGGGTTTGGCTGGCTTCTTTACCGCAACCTGTTTTATCAGCCAGGTCTTGATGACCTGTATCTTGTGCTGACCTCCTATCTCATCTTGTGACTAAGAATGCCTAACCTCCTGGGAATGCAGCCCAGTAGGTCTCAGCCTTACTTTACCCAGCCCTTATTCAAGATGAAGTTGCTCTAGTTCAGACACCTCTGACATAGATACTCAATTTCTAACTAAAATTCATAACTAAAACTAAGTTTATAATTATGGAAAGTTATTTTTAAAACCCACCAAAATGATTTTTATATTGTTATTATTATTATTTAACATCTTGTCTCTTTTGTAATAAAAGCAAACATACAAAGCATACATTCTCTTTTATAAAACATTCATACCTGACATGATTCATAAATAAAGTTATTTAAGGTTGTAAGAAGTCACAAGGCAATGAACCCTCTTAGTTTTTTGTTTATTTGTTTTTTAATAGTCTAGCTGTGAGTAACTTAACGATGCAGGATATAGGTTGTGTAGTAGTTTTATCCACTGCTTTTTTCTTTTGTGATTCTTAACATAAATTTATTCAAGACTTAAAGAAACAGGAAGACATTTTGATCTGAAAGCTATACCAATTCGCAAGGGAATGAGTTTGGTTTCTTCTCTACTTTGTAATTCAAAGAAGTGCTTTCCAAAAAATTAGATGAAACAAGTCATTAATTTGACAGTCTTGGTTCTCATGGCCCTATTGATTCAGAAAGCTGAAAACAGTTATGGAGGCTTATTGGCTTCAATTAGGAGTCGCGAAGCTTGCCAGGTTAGAAGAAAGAAGGTTGCATTGGGAGAGGAATCATTCAGTAACAGAATCCTTCTTAACATTTTGTCATGAATGGGTATAAATTCTTGGTCTCTTGTTATTTTTTGTACTTTTTCATTTATTGATTCTCTTTATGGATTCATTTCAGAATGACCAGAATCTCATTTCAAAACTGATTATGTCATCTTTTGGGTTGCTTTTAGTAAGCAAAAGATATTTATGTTACCATGTGAGAGGTTTCATTTCATTACTACAAGCTGAAGAGCTTCAGATAAGACTGATTTAGTTGTCCTCCAAAACAATAAAAATGTTCAATTTCTTCTGTGTAATCATTATTTATATATATATTTATATATATATGAATATGCCTCAAGATATATTCTATTAATGGAATAATCAACATACTTTCTATAGATAATATACTTATTTTAGCACATGCATCATCTTGCATGGAAAAACTCTTGTCCTCAGAGGTATATAACAGTGTTTTTTTTTTCTCCCTTATCAATAGGAAGCCTAGCTAACTCTCATGACCACCCTTAGTGCATATAAATAATGTATAGCCACAATATTGTCCTTTAATGTTAAGAGCTTAGTAAATAGTGCTGCAAAAAAGGAAGAATCAGGGAGGAAAATGATATTCACATTTTTAACAACAATATCTAATAAAGCAATATAATGTTATTTATATCTGCTATTAGGAAAAATTGACATTTCTTTAGGTGTTTCTTTCAGAATGTCCATTTTTTAATGTTTTAGCTTAGTGATAGAAATGCCATTTTTCCTCTTAATGATAAGAATATATTTATATCTGGGATACATTTTCATGTATAAGAAAGACTTGATAGCTAGTATCAATTATCAGTCATAAAATTCTTGGTTACCATTTGTTAACAAGTCCTCAGTTGAAAAACCTCTTGACTAAATTGGCACTAGCCTAAAATTTGCTGTACGATGAATATAATCCAGCTCTAATAGAAGATAACTGTATTTCCAAGTGTATTTGAAATAGAAAAAAAGAGATTATTGCAATAAATCTAACATCACAGCAACCAATTCATGGAGCTTAATTATGACACTACTAAATGTGAAAATCTATTCAGCGCTAGGAACACTTTTCACATTACATTCACGCTAAAGATTGGCTGTTAAGAGCTCATTACTGGTATTTTTCTAAAGAGTGGTTTATTAAACACAGTTACCTAATAAGCATCTTTGGTGGTGCAAATTGCTGAAAACAGTAATGAGTCTGATTAGACTTCATTTCAATTACAACAGCTTGTCTAGGAAAAAAATATATATATATATGTATGTATATATAATCTTCCCTTGATGCTTTGGAATCCAGCTACAAGATACTGCAGAGTTTAAAACAGAAAAAGCCACCTCTGTATTTCCTTTCCACAGCTCACTAATGAAGAGAGAATTGTCCAAGTCATCATCCAATTTACACACTGAAAAACTGGATGGAAAAAGTGGAGTCACAATCATGTTTGCTTAAAAACAGCAAAGGCTGCCTTGACTAATATGTCTAAATAAGGTCACCTTTTGTGTCTCTCTCTCTTTTTTTTTTTCTTCCTCTTCTTCTTAGGAATATAAAGCTATAAATGGGTAGAGACTTAAAAATGATTCATTCCTATTTGGTTTGTGGAGGTTATTCTCCAGATTAATAGGCTCACCTTTCAATTATGTTTTATCCATGGATCTTCTACTTAAAATTATAACAATACAGGGAGCTATTGCACCATGCATGCTAATTATCAGACTAATTTTTAAAATACATATATTGGGTGGGAAAAAATAAAAGAAACAAAGCTTTACAAATGTGCACTAATATTTCAGAAAGCATAAGGGAATGTTCATTAGATGCCAAACTTGATTTTGATATTTTTAAAAAGTGTGTTATTTAGCTGTATTTAACAGGTAACCTCATATCAAATCATGCCTGAATATTAGTACTCAAATAGAAAAAAAAAAAGAAAACCTGTTAATGTAAAAAGCCTTTAGGTGATTAAGCTGTCATTGCTGTCATTTGGGTACTCTAGTAACATTTTAATGCTTCTGGAAGCTATGGCCAGGGATGCAATCCACTATTTTATGCTACATTTTTGAATAGATTTTTTTTAGAGCATAATATTATTTGACATTGAACTGGATAAAATAATTTCTAAAGTAAAATAGAAAAACAATGGACGGGTGTAGAAGCACTAAATAAACAGAGGGCACAATACAACATCCTCACCAGAAAAATCTTCACAAGTTAGCTAAGTGATCATATAATGGCCAGAAGATTGAAAGTAAAATATAAACAAAATTACAGTACTCTTTGTAGGCATTCTGGTGCTTTTAAAAAGATTTGCTTAAAAGGATACTGGTTCTAGGTATGTCGGTTCAAAAATTAGGAATTTACTTTTAGACCTGTGATTCACCATTAATTCTATTAATTGTCTATTCTATTTTAAAAGGAGAACAGTATTGCATAGAAAACACAAACAGAATTCTATAGTAAAAATAGGGGTGCATTAATTATTTGCTTTTCCTGTAAACCTAGACCTTACCAAAAATGGGTATTCAATTAAGGAAATCAGCATTCATCATATATTTTGAGATCACCAATAAGATATGGAGTTTTATAAGTGCAGAACTTTTTTAAGGTTTTTGACTTGGTTTAAGCCACAAATGATAAATATGTAGCCAAAGAAAACCTTAAATAATACTTAGTTTTGATAAAAATATGTGCATAAGTTAGTTAAATAATTTAGAATGTTCTTTGGTTTCTTGGATTATCTATAATAAAGCTAGTAAAGCATAGATCATTTTTAGGATAAAAACAGTTTTTAAAAATCAACTGTCACTCTTTCCCTTATATTCTCTATAGCCTTGCCACAACTGCAGTCATAAGCTTAACATACGCACATATCGGTACCCAGATTTGAATTTTTGTGTAGCCTATCTATATTATTTTATGGTTTTAGACAGAGTTGGGTTTTCGACAGAGTTGGGTTTTCGTGTTGCTTAGGGAATTTGTGTGCTATGAAGAGGCACATGATTTAAAGAGATAGCAGGGAGAATTTGACTTACTCTTTTAATATAAACAAGTAAAACTAGCACACTTAAAATGAAATTTCTTTTAAATTATCTGGTAGTTCAAAAATGTGGCTGAGCTGAGTCTGGTGGCTAATGCCTGTAATTCCAGCACTTTGGGAGGCGTAGGTGGGTGGATCTCTTGAGTCCAGCAATTTGAGACCAGCCTGGGCAACATGGTGAAACCCCATCTCTACCAAAAAATATACAATAATTAGCCGGGCATGGTAGCGTGAGCCTGTAGTCCCAGCTACTCTGCAGGCTGAAGCTGGAGGATCACTTGAGCCTGGGAGGTGGAGTTTGTAGTGAGCCAAGATCGTGCCACCACGCTCCAGCCTGGGTGACAGAGTGAGACCCTATCTCAAATAATAATAATAATAAAATAAATAAACATGTGGCTGAAAAAAATCTCCCTGTCTTCTAAAATTATTAGCAAACACTGCTACTTACCCATTACTAAAGAGGCCAGTAAAATAGTCATAATCATCAATAAGAAGTATAAAATTTTACAATAGTTTAGACCATCTGGAAGTAACAACATCTTTATGCCTTTAACTCCACCAAAAACAATATTGAGAGCAACTTTATTATTATTAATTTTTTTTGAGACAGTCTTACCGTGTTACCCAGGCTGGAGTGCAGTGACATGATCTCAACTCACTGCAGCCATCATCTCCCCAGTTCAAGCTATTCTTGTGCCTCAGCGTCCCCAGTAGCATTACAGGCATTTACCACCACACCCAGCTAATTTTTGTAAAGAGCAACTTTAATTTTAGTTGCTATATTAGAGACAAAGTAAGCCATGTTTATTTACAACAGAAGAGAATTGAATTGGAATTAATTGGCAAACCATGAGCAAAAGAAGAGGAATCTGTATGTTTTTCATGTGATTAAGACACACAGGACTGCATCAGCCATTTATTGAATTCAGCCAAAGCCTAAACTTTTTTTTAACATAATGACATTTTCCATCATAACAGTAGATGAAATTGTGCAGAGATGGGATCTCAAGAAACAATTTCTTTACCTGCAGTCTCTCCTACTGTTTCGCATGGATTAGGTTGTTGGGCACCCTCTCCAGGAAAGGAAATGCCACTTCCTTTGAAGATGCTGATATCCTCTCCTGTTTCTGCTCATTATGCAGCATTCTTTGTTTTTACAAATGAAAAAGCCAACCGCGCTAATGACTGGACTGTTGTTCACACTGCACCTTAACAGTGTTCAGTCTATCTGGAAATCAGAGGATCCCAATTATAGGTGGTGCTCAGGTCTATTTCACCAGGTCTATTTCACTATGAGGGGGCAGGGTGGGGAAAATGAAGAGGTGAGGAAACTACTGTTGTTGCTAAGAGCTTCTCACTTTTAATCCTGGGCTGTGCTGGTTGTATTCTAAAGCAGTTTATCTTCCTACAACGTCTTATTTGGAAAAAAACAACACGTAACCCACCAAAACTCATTTCATATGTAGCTTTTTCCACTACCTTCAGATCAAAGTTATTTTCTTCAGGCTGGACTAAATTATACAGAGGTCCCAGGAGTGAAGGACACTGAATTAATGCACTATGTCACCCAGCCCTGACTATAGAATTTTTTTTTCAAAGTCCAAGACACTATTTTGCTATTACATTAAAAATTAATGCACAAATTGCCAAAAAGAGAAAAATGCATAAATAACCTAAACAAATTTTGTCTGGGCTTTGCATACTTTAGAGTCACCTAAAGCAAAGTTTTTAAGGAGAATGGTTGAACAGTTTTACCCTCAACATGTGAATAACATTCTTACTCTTTTGTCTAATTACATGAGACAGCGCTCAATCTTAAATAAGCAAACTTATATATCTATTTTGTCTTATGTAAACTATCTTTTTAGAGTATGGTTCCAGAGGAACACAGAGAAGTAGATGAATGTGAATTTCATTTTAAGCAAGGTTGTGGGGTTCAGAAGATTTCTTAATTTGTTTATTGACCCTTTTCAGCTTGGTGTGTTGAGCAAAACATGAATAGAGTTCAGTTTAAATATAACTAAATTGGGCTTTGCATTTAGATAGTTGAAATGTAACACACAAACACACACACACACAAATATTTACACAGAGTCGTATGTGCACATAGTGGTTAGTATACCATTTTAGGATTATGACTGATGAAATATACTAGCCGTGTCATAATTCAAGGTTGGTATCATGCCAGATGTTTCTTAAATAAAAATGCAAATATATTTTTATACGTCAAAACAGTATTTTGAGAATCAGCTGGAATAACCTCATACTTTTAGGATGATGATAATTATTATCTCTGCAAAATACTTTAAAAAATAAAGATTCAAAACACTCAGAAAATGCGTAATACTTTTGGCATTTAGGACTCTGTTTATGGATCAATCATAGAGGCCGGATGCTATGAATATAACACGGGGCTCTCAGGTTGTGTTAACCCCATTTATCCCTGCATGCTACAGCTCACCTGTTATTTACACACATAAGAGGGTTGATACTGCAGAACAAGGGTAGTGCTCTGTTGTGACACAGAACATACATATTCATTAGCCGCTGCAGTCCCTATGGACATACATGGTATGTCCTGATGATCTGGGGGGAAGGGTAGATGGCCTTAATGGATTGAAAAATGTATATGGAAAAGGAAAGAGAGGGCATGAGAAATGAAAGGCTGCAAAGTAACAACTTTAAAGGTTAACTACAAAGTGCTATTTAAACTGATTATAAATTGTCTAAAACTCACAGAGGTAGCATAAACAAAATAACAGTTTTTAAATATGGGAAAATCAGCCCTTTTACTTCAGACTCTTTCCCTTACAGGAGTTAATGACACCTGACACTTAGGAAGATTCAGAGTGTGAATTATTTGTGTATTTTAAATTGCATGTACACACATCCTCATGTATCCTTCTGAATAACTTACCATAGAATATACAGTTTTGTACACTGTTTTTTAACTTGGTTTTAGATTATTATTCAAAAATTTTACACAGAAACATTTAAAAAACCTACCCCCACACAGAAATCATAGATCTAAGTTATAATTTTAAACTATGTAGATTTGTGTATCAGCGTGATAATATGTTCACTTGTATACTTTAAGTATAGGAAATTTTAAGAGAAAAATTACTTGTTTGAGTTATGATCATGATTTCCTGGGTTGCTTTAAATGATATGGTTTCTGTCCTGATCATATAGTGAATCTAGGCTCAGTGGTCTAAAAATGATATTTCTTTCATCAGTGTAATTTGCTTTGCATAATGCTTATGCATTCATTGTCATAAATGCAAGCCATTTTATTGCATATTAAAAATAATGACCAATCAGACCCATGCATATCAAGTTTTATCCTCCACATGAAATATTGGCAAAAATAGTCACCGTTACACTTGGTCATATTTGTTAGGTGAATATTTTCTTGCTATGGATACAATTTAATGCATTGTAGAGAACCCAATTCAGATCATAAGCTACCTACAAGTTAATTTAAACACAGAGTTTATATTAATACCATCCTAGTCCAAATCATGGTGCCTGTAACATTAAATACAGGCTTTTATGAAGCCCAAAATAAAGACATTTAGACAACAAGATCTATTGCTTACCTGGATGCCATCTACCCAACAACTTACTGTAGGAAATAAGAAGCATAACTTTGGAGTAGCTTAAATAACCTTATAACAGTTGTACTAAAGCTCGTGTATTCAACTAATAGGAGATGCTTCACTCACTGTTAAATTAAGCTTTGGTTTGTGGTATCAAACATACAGCACATTAGGAATGGTGAAAATGGATAGGAAAATAGCAAAAAATAATATCTGACAAATTAGAGCAAAAGGGGGAACACTGAAACAGCATCTGAGACCAGTTCTTTAAGATACCATTCATTATTCATCATTCCACACTGTTGTACTAATGACACTGTATCAATAAGAAAATTATCAATTATTTCCCGTGTGTTGTGTTGTAAGAGGGTAGGGAGGCTCTCTTATCATAAAAAAAAAGTATTTGGAAAATGTTTTTAACTTTTAGAGCTGTATGCTTTCTAGATTTCAAGAAAAGGTACATAAATTAAGAAACTGGAGCTTGAAGCTCTAAAGTGGAGTCCTAAATTTAAATGCCTGTGTGACCTGGTAGATACCATAAAAATACCTGACATTGTCGGGGGTAGGAGCACCATGACAAAGTGGAAAGGGTAGGATACGCCCCAAGCAGGGAGCTGGTCCCCAGAATCAGACCGCTGTTGCCAGGCACGAATGAAGTGTTGTAAGATCTTGTCTGAAAAATGGGAAATATGGAAATACGGATTTTTTTTTTTGAGATGGATCTTTTAAAACATAAAGTTGAGTGATTTTTAAAGCCTTGTGCTGGCCAAACAAAACACAGTTGCAGGGTATATGTTACCCTCAGGCTGTCAGATTGCAATTTCTCTGTAAGAGGGTGAGGTATCTGAACTATATTTACTAAGAACCATTTAGCCAGAAATGCCTTTATAATTGTTTCAAAAAAAAAGCATTGTTTTATGCAAATAAGATGGAATGGGTTGAGAAGGGTGCTGCAAAATGTATTATAATTTGGAGTCTTGAGGTGTGAAAATATGATTTAAAGAGAAAAAATTATTTGACAGTATTGTTATATAATTAGAATATCTTATTTTGAAACTGCAGGTTTTAAAATGAGTTTTAACAGTTTTAACTAGTTTTAAACCTCTAAGTACTTTATTTCTCAGTTTTGATCTCTAAAATGTTGAGTCACAGGAAACATCAAAAATAAATAAAATACCATGAAAACATTTGAAAATGTTGACACCTTTTTGATTAAAGAGATTGTGCTCTTTGTTTTGCTCAGAATGAGAGAATTTCTATATCTTTCTTGGAACCAACAGTCCCACTGGAAAATTTCATTTTCAGTTGCTGTCCTGAGGTTGAAGGAAAACTGACTTATAAATTCTGGGAGTGATTTTACTTTTTTTCTGTCTAGCCAGTGTTGTTTTGTTTTGTCTTTAATGCACCCCTGACTTTTTCAAAATAAAAGACAACTAAGAAATGTTTGTGTAGCAGTTCACAGTTGGGAAATAGTTTCACAAAATATTATTCAGGTAATCTTAATAGCAATACAGTAAGGTTAAATAATGCCATTATTGTCCACATACCACAGCTGAGTAAGTATGATGTGCTTAAGCGACTTAACCAAGATCAGAACAAATAAGTGATGATGTAAGCAATGCTGCCAGTGGTCTGATTCTACAGGCTGGAATTTTCACCTGTGAAACAAAATTCTTGAACCTTCTTTATGTTCCTTCAGTCCCTTTCTATCCCGACAATATATCAATGGCTCCAAATAAAATACTATATTATGCAAAATAGTATCCAATCCTATAAGACATCATTATAAGTGAAACATCAATCTAAAAGTGAGGATGTCTGGAATGGTTAGGTCATTTTAAAGTTCTGTTAATCTCTAAAATCAAAGAGTCTAATTTTGGAGAATTTAGACTGTGAAATTGTGAAAAAGAGAGCTGAAAATGTTTCATCACCTTATAGACAAATGGATCCTCCTTTTTAGCATTGAACCACAATGCTTTGTACGTATTTCATCTTTTATTGACTAAATTTAAAATTTGACAGCCCCTCTGTTACATTCAGCTTATAAAATCTTCTAATTTAGCCCCTCTGTTACATTCAGCTTATAAAATCTTCTAATTTTTGTCCTCTAAAGATGGAACAAAATTAAGTGAAAACGATATGTAATTTCAGTGCTTCTTCCTCACTTTTTTCCCTTTCTATTACTTGTAGATTTTATGCCATATTTTAAAGCCAAGAATTATTGGGGAATGGGCTGAAGAAATTTCCAGATCAAATGAGTTAGTACTAGTAATACTAGATAATGCTGTGTTGGCCTCTTGGTTTATGAGGATGAGTAGACAAGGCTGCATTAGTCTCCTCAAACATTTCGTTTGGTCATCACTTCCCTTGAAGAATGATAATAAGTAGATATTGCACAGGGCCAGTTTGCAGTGCCAGGAGGTGTACAATCCTTCTCTCAGAAGGTTCTTCACTGCATAGACCTGTATTTTTAGCCAGTGAATTTTCTACTTTCTACTGGAAATTTTGAATGCTCTGTATGTTAGTTCTGCCATTTCCAACCCAAGAGGTGATAAATCTGTTCCATCAGAAAGAAGAGGCTGTAAAGTATTATAATTACTTTACAGTATTTACCCCAGTAGTGATTGTTTTTCAGAGAAACCCTTGCTAATATTATATGAATTTTTTAATGTTAAAAAATAATGAAAGGTTCAGAGGTGCAATAGCTCAAAGAAATGTAATAGGTGTAGTAATGTTGTCATGCAGGCCTGTGTGAGTGCTATGCGTCTGTTTTAGAGCAGGCAAACCCGCCATGCCTGCAGGTGTTTGCCTCGGGTCTCTGCCCTTAGGAAGTCTGAGAAAACCTCCAGATGAAGGCAGAGTCCCTAGTAGCCAAAATTACCCTATGGGAACATTGTAAAAGGCAGTAACTATTTTGGACCTGATGAACTGTTGAATAGTACACGTATATAAGGAGTGGGGTGGGTAGTGAGTGCCTCACATTGATATTTCTATAAATATGTGCTAAAAAGAGATCTAGAAGCCCTAACCTTTTATTTCCGATTTTCCTCTCATTTTGAAAGTTGCTTTTATACCCTTCATTTTTCCATATTACTCTTTAAAATTTTATAGCTGTGGCAGAACTTTAGAGGATACTATAGTTGTTTCGTTTTGAAACTAGTTAAAGAGCAAAATGGAAAAAGTA
Organism: Nomascus leucogenys; assembly: GCF_006542625.1. NCBI lineage: Eukaryota > Metazoa > Chordata > Mammalia > Primates > Hylobatidae > Nomascus > Nomascus leucogenys. The sequence goes on from NC_044397.1 coordinate 14,221,126, forward strand.
AAGCAACAAGGCAGTAACCGGTTAGTAATTAAACCTAAGTTATCAAATGGTCAGTAATGGTAAGAATGGCAAATGTTATCCATACTATCCAGTTATATAGGAAATATGGATTTGTTCATTTATATATACATGGATTCATCCCATAACAATAAAATAAGAACAATGCTCAGATGTTTTCCTCTAGTACCTGTCATTCCTATGTAACACTTAAATTATCTTAAAAGCAATTTTCTATTAGATTGTGTATTTTCAAAAAACACGTTGCATGATGAAATTTGCCAGCTGTATTAAGATTTTTCTGATCCTTTCAGAAATAAAAATTGATGTTTTGGAACAATTCTTCAATTATCTTTAAAAACTATTTTTCTTACTTTCCACTGTTTTCTGAATTTTTACTGTACCTATTTAAACTATTTCCAAACAACAGTAGGAGTTATTGTTCTAAAGTCAT